>NW_028288923.1:7225000-7525000 GCF_059628265.1 Tinamus guttatus
CCCCCTTCCCCCAGAAGTGGGAAAAAAAAGGAAAAACAAAAACAAATAAACAAAAACAAAAAAGCCTTGAAGGTGTTGCTGTGTACATATGATTATAACCTGTATATGCATGACAGTTGCTGTGCTGTGTCTCCGGGTCATTTGAAAACAAAAAGTAAATAAAAAAGAAACAATTCCTGGCGCTCTAAAGCATTCTGCCTTTTCAAGGCTGTAGCACTAACATTCTTATAACAGCCAACGATGGAGCGGGAGAGGAGTTCAACAAGGCAAAGACAGAGGGCTGAGCAGTGCCCGGACAGCGCGCTGGACACAGGAGCCTTCACCAGCAGATCTCCCTGACCTTGGGGATACTTAAACAAACTCCAACCTCCTCATGTTTTAAAGATAGAGGAGAGGGGGAAAAAAAAAAAGAGTAATAATACATAATACTTACCTCCCTCCTTGGACTGCTGAGAGGATTAATTAGCCCTAGGAATGCACTTTGAGCTTCCTGGGTATCATAGGAGGGTGATTTATCATTCTCACCATGTCCTGGTCTCAGTGGCCAAGAGGCACTTGGAGCGCGGTGGCTTTTGCCACCAGCCCACAAGACGCGAGGACAAGTGGGTGCGAGAGACCTCTGAGGAGAGGCAATGGGAGCAGGGAGGATGGAGAGGAGCAGATCCTCCCTCTCCTTGAGCGGCTGCAGATGGGCCAGCATCCTCTCAGCAAGCAACGGGGCTCTTTAAACGGTTAAAGCTCGCCCTACTAATGGATAATTGTGCAAGGGTTTCTCCATTTTGCATGTCACGGGCGATATGGCAGTTGCCATAGGAACTGTTTATTTTCTATTGAACTACAAAGTAAACTCGCTCACCGGAAACCAATCCGTGCCATCCAACAAATGCTCTGCGCCACGTGCCTTATCCCTTCCTTTCACATTTTTCCATTTAACTTGTGCATGAGCAAGTATTTTTGCCCATTCATGTTACTAGCTATTCTACCATTCAGGTAATCAGGCCTCGAGTGAGCGTTAGAACAAAACCATAAAATGAGTAATTGCACCAAAGTGGAGAAGCCAAAGAGACCTGCTGAGCTTCGCAGTGGTGGAGGGAGGTAGGAGGTGGCTGGTGTCACCTTCCCACAGGCGGGACACACACCGTGGTGACCTAAGGGACCGGTTCTGCCCAAGTTTTGTGCTCACGTATAAACAGGGGCCGGCTGGCAGCCATCAATCTCCCAGTGGCCATGGGCACCGGCCTCAGACCGTTTCAGCCCCGTCCCACCAGGTAGAGCACAACGACACAAGAAAGCTGCAACAAGGAGAGGTTTTGGTGATAATTCTCCAACTTTTAAACATGGAGCAGCACCACTTGCATGCAGAGAGCCTTTTGCCTCTCAATGTCCGCTGTGCAGGAAACTGCTCACGTTTTTTGCCTGTTGCAGGTAGATGTTTGACTTTGCTGCACGTTCCTGCACAAAGAGCAGAGATGGCTCTGTCACAGGGAGGCAGTAATGGAAATGGTTATTTGTAGTTATTTGCACCATAGCTTTGCCTGAATCCGAGCAAGTAAGATTAATTGTAATAGAATTCTATAGAGAAAATATCTATTTTAAGGAGATTAATTGCATCAACACAATTCCAGTGTAAGGTTTTGTGCTTAGGGTAACCCTTTTGAACGTCCAGGTATTCTGGCAGTGAAATTTTGTAATTGTTTTCTGCCCTGGCACTGAATTCTCTGTTAATGCTGATGTAATATCCCAAGACTCTGTTGAATTTATGCATACATTTAATTTTACAGCAAAGGAGTCTCATTCAGTAGAACTACCTATCACGAAGCATATCTGAGATTGGATAAATATTTGCAGGATCAGGGCTTGCCTTTGTAAACGTGCTACCAGGGTAGGTTGAGTTCTGGTAATAAATCTGTGTATAATTTGACCCCTGTACCTCAACTTGACTTCAGTATCTGCTAATTCCTCTTTACAAAACAAATTGCATCAACCATACCCACATTTAGCCAACTACAGTTCACATTGTTTTTGTTCCTTCTCATAAGTTCCTTCTACAGATTAAATGCTGATGCACTGAACTAACTGCTCTTGGCTGAAGTGGGCAGGTATAATTTGATTAGTATGGATTCTGGAATTGGTAAGTACTATATCAGTATCCTCCCCAGAAAATAGGTGACATGTCATGGGATATTAAGTATGGCCATTTAATGTAAAAACTCAGATAATACATGAGTTAAATGGAGAAAATGAGAGAAAGCTTTTAAGCATTCTCCCAAGACAGATTGCAGAATAATATTATTGTACACGCAAGTGGTGCTGATTGACACAGTCAGAAGGCCATTATACTAGTATGGTATAAAATCATTATAGCAAAAAGCATTTCAGAGCTGCAGAGTGATAGTAGCAACATATAATGAATTATCAATAAAGAAGTGGTGATTCAGTTACATTACATATGAATAGAAAGCTTCCTGTTATATAATTTAAATCTGCCAGCCTGACAAGTGACTTGAATATTCAATTCCTCCTCCAGGTGTATGAATCATCCTCCTCTTAATTTTACCAGAGACTGCATTTCTTAGGCCAGAGAGATCTAGAGTAAGCAGTGTTTTAAAATAAAGGTTATTTGAGCAGATTTCAACAAGGTGGCCCCTGGCTAGACTTTATTTGGACTATTAAGGAAACAGCATCAGCCTCTGAGATGCAGCTGTTAGGTAAATATTTCTTCTTGTTTATGGAAAACAAACAGTCTTTCAGCAATTCCAAGGGAGCAGTATTTTATGGTTTTCATTTTGTCTTATCGTAAAGTCCTTGAGGTTTATATTGTAGCAAAACACCATGAATGATGAAGTCCTGACAAAAATACCTGGTACAATCAGAATCAGAAAAAAACGTATTTTAAAGGCGAGGACCCTCAGGGAGGAGCATCTTGGATAGCCCAGGGTGAAGCTCCTCTGAAGCCAACGGGATCATGTTGGCCAAGTATTGCACCCTGATCCCACTGGAAAAGTAGGACCTTTGGGAAAATTAGAAAGGTCACCTATTTCCTTTAAAGGATTATTTAGTGTTTGCAGTGTTAACAAAATACCTGAGTCAGAGATAACTGGGGTGGAAGCTCAAAAGTAATTAACCTTAATATGGGGAAACCAGAGGATACAATTTGAATGTCCTCAATGCTGGAAACAAAAGGAACAGTCAACAAATGAGAAAGGCAGAGTAGTTGAAAATATCCAGTTATGACAAATATGTATATTATATCCACATTCAGAAAATGAAGGTATCCACTATATCATCAAACACAAGCATTCAAAAGTGTTGAGTAGTTTTACGTGTAAGCTGTATGCTTATACATATTTTAAACTTTTCTAGAAAGTGGAAGTTGAGTCTTATAAATTTACTTGATTTGATACCCATATTATATTATGTTCCACAATATCGTATTATTGGAATGCAATATTACATGTACATAAATACAGAGTAATACATTCCAATACTTTAAAAACTGCTTTAAAGTTGACCATACTGATAAATTTGTTATAATAGGTTATTCTTCAAGCTCTCATCTTTATAGAATGGTTAAAAAGGGCTTTCTGTTCTCCACATACTGACCTAAACACAATGGCCTGACTTTTCAGAAGTCCTGAGCATCTTGCTGCTCCCACTTCAGTCATCTCACTTGCTGTTCACTACCTCTCCTTCCTCTCTATTTGTAGATGGTGCATCTACAAGTGACAGAGGATACATCTTCCCTTCCTTCATACCTAGCCTCTCAGAAGCCTGCAGCTGGAAACATTTCTTTTTACTGCACTGAACACTCTGGGGACCAAAGGCAGTTCAGAAATTTAATCACAGGCCGACAGCTACTAGTTAGATTGAAGCTTGGGAAGATCTTAAAGGAGGCAAGAGAAACTTAGATCATTCCCTCACAACCACTAATTAGTTGCTGCAACTTCAAGAAAAAAGAACCAGTGGACATTTGCTTGGATTTCTGCTGCCTCTAACAGTGGTGAATATGAATTTCATTTTTTTAACCGGAACTATTTAGAAGCAAATCTTTTCTTTGCACACACAGGGTTTTATTGATCACAGAACTGACTTATGCTGTTTTAAGGCTACGCTCTTCTCTGTTTTAAAGATGAAATAACTCTTGAGACTATTTATATGGTTTGGGGGAAAGAGAGATTTGTGAGAGTATGACCCAGCAGACAGGAACAACTGAATATTAATCTCAGCTCTAAACCCAACTCCTGGGCAAACCACAGGAGCATTGGGTAAACCTCTCAACTTGCCCACCTCGGTGTTGCTAACTTTCAGGCAGGGTTATTACTAGTTGCTTCCCACAGGGATGTTGCAAAGAATAATTAGCAAAATGTTTATAAAATACAGAGCATCAAAAACCTGGTAAGTGCAAAGCATTATAATTAGTGTTACTTAATGCATCCTTAACAGTCAAATTATATTTTTTCTTTAATAAAGGAATTACACAATAACCGTAAGAAATGACAAGGTAATTTGAAGTAAATGATTGCCCTGTAAAATTGAAACACACCCTAAAACGTGATTATTACAGTATAACCACACACCCTGGTAGTTAGCACTGCCTGAGCTGTATAAAACCTTAACCTAGTAGCATATTATTAAGTGCAGTAGGATCAGCAGTTATCAAAGGGAGAGTGAGTGCTGATGCATGTTAAATACACATTACCTCTTTGGCATCAGCAGATTTGGTGCATTCTTCCCTGGCAATGAAAAGCATACTGGGCAAATTCAACTTGTGGCACAAAAGGATTAATTAGGGTAAAGTCAATGTTTAGACACGAACCAAGAAATTTTGGACACAGGGCTTATGGTGCTCTGAATAAACACCAGTGCTATAGAAGAAAGAAAAAGATGTGAAATAATTTTGTATTTACAAAAAAGGAAAAATTCTATCCCGAGTTTCTGCATGATAAAGACTTACACACTGCAGGTTTCTCTGCAAATATTTGAACATTACTACACAACATGCTTTTTTTTTTTTTTTTTTTTTTTTTTTAATACTAGTACTCCCTCCTTGAATTTAAATGTATTTTCAGGATAAAAAGAGCAATTTGATGGCTAAAGAATAGCTCTTAAACAAGGGCAACAATTGCTCTCCTGCTGTGTGCGCCTGGTTAGAGCTGGTTTGAGTTGTTCTAGGGCAGATGCAAAACACATATCACAGGTGACTTGGCTCTCTGTGGCACTTTTTACCTAATACAGTGTTTAACTTCAATATGTAAAATAAGAGGACCAGATGAGATACTCAAGAGGTTAGGAGGTAGTGACGCAGATTATAACCATAGAAGAGTGCACAAACACACAAGTATCTGAGCCATGCTGCTCAGGTACCAGCAGGTGGGGAGTGTTGGTAGCACACACCTCTCGGATAACTCCCTGCTTGGTTCATTTATTTTCCTTTTTCTGTAAAAGCAATGCTTTTATGCTGCAATATACTGGGTCATGCAGATGCACTTTGCTTTAGTCATCTTTGTTCCCTATGTATAAACAATGGTGATTTCCTACCTTTCAGGGAAGTTGCTGGCAAAAAAATCCTCATCTTCATTTTTACACTGAGAGAATAAAGGCATTGAACAACTGCAATACAGAAGTGCTAGGAGCACAAGTTATCAAAGTTTTGCCAATAGAGGATCACTCCACAGCCAGACTGGCAGGCAGAAGATGACAAAGCAGAAATTTCTTGGTCCTCTTGGCCCAATGCTCCTTTCCTGAAGCTAACAACATTCATCTCAAGCTCAGCACAGACAGCAGAACCCATCTTCCACCCACAAAAATAAAGACTTAGTGTGAAAATTATGTTCATAAGGCCAATAAAATACTCATGTGTTTAATTTTTTTCAGTATCAATGAGGAATTAAACAAAAAAATGGAAAAAACTAACCATTTTTAAACTTCATTCCCCATTCAGTAAATCAGTGTATGTCACAGATTTTCTGGGGAAAATGGAAGTCCCACTTACTTTCATAAGTCTGCAATATTGTCCCGCATAGCAAAAGCAGCAGCTTCCACATCCAACATCCACATCTACAGAGCAGCAATCAGGGCCAGTCCTCCGAGACCTGTAACAGATGTAGTGCAGCTGGGCTCCCTTTCTAGGCAGGAGTCTCCAAATCACTGGATTTAAATGTAAAGTTTCTCATCCATAGCCATGACTTATTTGAAAGAAAATTAAACTTTACAATCAAATATTGGTTTTCATGAAATCACTTTAAATATTTAAATAATTAAAACAATTCTACGTTCTGTCTTTTAATTACAAATACTAAGGATCAATTTCCATCTTTTATTAAGAAAGCTTGACTTTACCAAGATCCAAATACATACAAACACAGTAGGGTAGATAGTCCCCTGCTATCAAAATTCCTTCTCCCAGTTTTGCTTACAAGCTCTGATTTCTAGAGAAATGAAAAAATCAGCTCCTACAAGGCCTCAAATGTCAATCCCTCCAGGTTAACATGACATCCTAATGAGATATGTCCCTTTCCTTTCCATCTCATGGTTTGCTCTACCCCACCTGCCAACTCAAGGCTCTTATGGGATCACTCACTGATCTTAGGCTTCCATTACTTCCACTCATTTTCCTCATTTTTAAATTCAAATTAATTTTGCTAGTGACAGAATTAAAATTTGCTTAGAACACTTAGGAGATATAGTTATTGCCTTTGCACAATCTAAACCAATTCATCCAATATTTTAACATTTTCCTTTTGATTAAGAGCAATATTATATTTTTAAAGGCTCATCTACTTTGTTTCTTATTTGTTTCACTTCAGTAGCAATAATTAATAACAGCCAAAAAGTGCCATAAAGAAAAGATGCAGGAAAACGCTTGTATTATAACTTCCAAAGGCATTACTTCACTGTGCAAAATATGAGAATAAAGAGCATGGTTTAAACATCTAAGTGATTATTACCAGGATTGGTTTGTTTTATCCGTACTTCATGCTTTTCACCTTCATCCTACCAAGTCTGTCCATGTAGAAGCATCTCATGAATCTCACTATCATAGCACTATAAGTATCTGTATCTTCACAATTCTACTATTTATTTTTGACTCTTCATTTTTTATGCTAGGTAGTGTTGATGTCTCCTTCTACCCTTAAGATAGACACAGTGGTTTTTGTTACTGTCCACACGAGCAGCCCTTCCTTACAAGCAAGCTGAGAAAATTAGCGTTTTAGTAATAGATTTGTCCTAAAGATCACTTAGAAAAGTGCAAAATTATTTGTGTAATTGGGTTAGTTTAACAAATGATTTCTTGTGTTGGCTTGGCTCCAAAGATCAATTTCTTGATTTAAATAATTACCTTTAGGCTGAACGAAAGGAAGAATGTTTTAATGAAAAAAGATGAAATAGGAAAGAAACATATTAAGTTTGGGTCAAACGATACAAACCAAAATTTGAGCCATGATGAGGAGCTGACATCTCACCTGTAACTTCTAGGCTCCTTCAGCTCTTTAATACACACTCAGTGTGAAAACTTGGATTACTGGTCAAGGGTGAATCTAACACTGCTCTCTCCAGCTTTCACAGAATTCTTCAGGTTTCTCCTCTCTTCTGCTTCCGCCAATCTGTCTGATGAAATCAGAATTGCAGCTCCATTTCCTGCACTGTTTCTTCCTCTTTTCAGCTCCCTGCTGTTTGTTTCTAGGATATTCCCATCCCTGCTGTGTGTATATTCTGCTCGTTTTAAGAAGAGCCCTGATCATGTTTCTCTTTCTCACACTGTATACACTAATGCTTGCTATGGGAATCTCCAGCCCCGCAGAGAAGTTCCAGTGCTTAAAGCTTCACTATAGTTATCACAAAACAGTAAAATCACTTTGGTGGCTCATGTTAACAGTGAGAGATGGGTTGTTTTGACTCCTTCATGCTTTCTTGGATCTTAAGAGAAAGATGGGATTGAACAGAAGCACCTTTTGTGCCCATAAGACAGACTAAAGGTGCTGTAAACAAGAACTTTTAGTCTGAACTAAAAAAGATAGGAGTTTGGCACAACAGACTGATCTTAAATATATCTTTGTTTTCTGTCTAAGCTAAATGGATCGCACCAAAAACACAGAAGTGCTAGTTAGCTTCTGTCCCTCAAGCCAGCCAAGAGACTAGCAGCCCCATGTTAACGCAGGACCATTAACACAGCATTTGATTATTTTTGGTGATGAAATAAAACTGGCGAGGTCACTGCGCTGCCGGAGCAGGCCGTACCTGCTGCCCCTCCTGCCCGGGATGCTCTTGGAGAGGGACAGCAGAGTGCAGGGGCAACCACGATGCACCTCTCAGCAGCAGTGCGAGATCCACAAGCAGAATCAACCCAGCCACCACTGAAGAAGCTGTCTTCAAAACAGGTGTGTTATTCTCCCAAAACACAGAGAAACTTTCCAGCCAGGGAGGGACACACTCATCGTTCCCAGCCTCCTCCCTGCAGCCCAGAAGAGACAAGCATGGAGAAGAGCACACACAAACCCTGGTGGTGTGCGGGCTTCTGACTGCCAAACAATTACTCAGTTATGCAGCCAGATGCCTCCCAGTGCAGTAATTACTAATTCCTACTTCAGTCTCATTAATAATTTTCTGATCTCCACCCAAAAAGAAGCTTCTCTTTCCCTCAGGGTCCAACCTACCCTCTTTCCCTCAGGGTCCCCAGCTCCGCTGCCCTGCTAACTTGCTGTCAAGAACCATGCCCCATCGTCACAGGGAGCCACCCAACCACCAGAGAAGCTATTCGGTTAAATGTATATCACTCCTGTACCCCGAATCGGCCCTAGAGGGGACGGAGGCTTTGCCTCTCCTCACTCAGCTTGTCCCATGCTCCATGCAGCTGGCAAGGGCTGCAGCCAAGCTGCGGGACAGGGACAAATCAGTCCGGCATTTGAATGCTATCTTGGAGAAAGAAAAGCCAAGGGAGCCTTTCATGGGAGCTATTCCTGAGGAATAGGAAGTGAGAGGTTCTAAGAATAACCGTAACTCCCGTGGAGCGGTCCGAGTTCACGGGAGCTGCATGACATCACTCCGGGAAGCCCCGCGCTGGAAGGCGATACTTTTAGAAGTGACTTCACTGCATTGCCAGTTAGCGCTACCAGACATCGTGGCATCGCTCTCGGACTGCATGCCCTTTACAGCCAGCCTTGCCTCCTTCCTAAAGATATTAAAATTCCACCTAAAGCTCCAGCTACAGGAGCACTTTACGGTGTCAGTGCTTTATGCTTTAACCTCATTACAGCAACTTATCTCAGCAAACGACTGCTCCAGCAGCTGGGCCTTGCCGGGCTGCTCTCCCGCACCGTCCTTCGCAGCCCCAAGCCTGCCACACGTACAATCCTCTTGCACAAATGCACAGCTTTTCTCTCATTTTTCTCCCGTGTACTAACCTATTTCACTAATGTTTTTGTGCTTTTGACCAACAAAATGAAACAAAGGACCGGGAGCAATGTTTAAAAGACATAACTTATAGGCCTGAAAATGTTTATTTTGACTTCCTCTTAGTGAGACAAACATGAAAACTTCTCAGAACATTTTATAAATTCTTGCTATATCAAATTAGCTGTTTCAGCTCAAGATTTAGCTCTAGAATAGTTTTTTAATGTAAACGAAATGATGTCATATTGACAGAGGGAAGAACAGAACTTGGCTGCTTAATCTGGAAGATTGCTAAAAACGATACATTTAACTCTCCTTGTCTAACAATGAAATGTTTTTATAGTTCACAATACCTAACACCCTTGTTCACATTAAAGAAGTCATCCTGAGTTCCTGTTGAAATACGACACATCCTATTCTTTTTCTGCACATACTGCAACATTAGGAAAGAACTAAAATCCCATTTTCATCCGAGCACAAGAAATGGATTTAACAAGCATAAAGAAGCAAATTAGACATCTAGAGAGCAGACTACTTCAGCAGAATATACAATGCTTAATGTCTGCTCTAAGTGCATCATGGATGCCCTCCAGTCAACAGTTTTATCGCCAAAGTTATTTTCCTTTCTTTGTTTTTTTTTCTTAGCCTTCTGTCCCTCTTGTACCATTTCTGTATTCCCTACCAATGGCTCATCATTGTCGTTCAAGGTCCCTTATTTTCCTCTCCTCATGTTTTGCTTACACTGCAGGCTCTTTGTGGAAGACAGGTACATACAAAGCCCAGTTCCTCACCAGGGCTTCCATGTGCAACACACCCACTCACCCATGTATTACAGTTTATCTATTACATTACCAAACGTGTTGATCTTTTGAAATGGGAATACTGCTGATAGGAAATACTGTGCTTACAGGCTTTCCTCGCTAGAATACCAAATAAGCTACGAGAACTCTGTAAGTTAGCATCCCATGGGCTGATCAGATTTGTACTGTGCAAAAATGGTGATATAAAAGCAGAAGTATGGTGCATGCATAATAACAGCTACCTTGTTCCCCAGTAAGATCTAAAATTGCAGAAAAAAAAGACAAGCACATATTTGAAAATGCTGACAGCATATTGCTAAAATTTACAACTTTCAAAATATTAGCCATCTAGCAGCAACAGTCAGAATCTGCTTTGTCATTTTGGATTAAATATGTGTTGTTCTCAAAACCAAATGAAACCGAAACAGAACACCATCAATTGCAAACTGTCATTAACAATATACTTAACTACTAGTTAACAGTCTTTAACAGTCTCAGGTCTTTTTTACAAGCCTGAATGAGCTCTGCTAAGCATGTACATTGCCAGTAACAGGTATGAAAACAGCAAAAGCTTATGTAGACTTCCTTGCCATTGTACTCTACTTCTTTCTAGTCATGTCCAGAAGGATTAGTTTGAAGAAGGAAGAGTAGTTCAGTTTTCAAAGCTCATTCAATCATTTCCCTTTCCACTTCCATTGTAACCTTCAGCCTTTTCCTGAGACCGCAAACAGCAACAGGAAGGTCATAGTATTCATAAGGTAACACAAGTTTCAGGATGATGCTTCTTCACTAGAGACACAACAGAGACACATTCTTCAAAAAGGTTACCCACATAACCTTGGGATAATAAAAAATCAGGCTCTTTAGTAACAAACCTTTTACTAAATAAAGATAATGGATTTATTGTTAAAACTGCACGGATCATACTCTCAAAAGGCTCTAAAAGTAGGTACCCATGCAGCTGTTTTGCACTTCAACCAATTGCCTCTTGAGGGAAGTGTGTTGACTTTATAGAGGAGAAGCTCCTTGGGCTTGGCATGCCTTTTCTGGCCTTGAAGAGAACTGGAGCTCTGAGAAACTCAGCGTATACCTAGGAGAAGATCCAACTGGAAAATAGTTGGATACCACAAGTTTAAAGAGTTGCCATTTGAAAAGGTGCCAGAAGTAAATCACCATTTATCCTATGAAGAAGGAAAGTGAGTGCCGGAGCATTATTGAGATTCTGCACAAGGTTTGTGTCATATGCTTCATTCAATAAGGCAATCAAGATGATTAGGGAGTGTAGGAAAGGCTCATTAATGGCTATGGCAGACATTGAGTCAGCCTTTCATTTATTACCAGTGCATCCGGGCAGTTTTCATTTATTGGGTTTTTAATTTAAAGAAGATAAATTTATGTGGACAGGCACATGCCCATGTACTGCTTCTTGTTCATGCAAAAAGCTGCCACTAGCTTTACTGAAGCAGTGGCACTTCTCTGCTCCTCCCAAATAAAAGTGCTTCCCAGTTTGCATGTTTCCTTTAGTTGTATATTTTACTTTTGGACGTTAATAACAGGGTGAGAATTTGGCTAGGGATTTTACTCTTAAGATGCAGAACAGAACCCCGAAGCTGTACTAGATGGCAATACTCAGGAGTATGCCATTGGCTTCAAAGGCAGAAATTTTGCATACTAATGACTGGGATTTTGGATGAAGCAGAGTTACAGAAAGCAAAGACAAGAACTATGTTGGAAGTGTATGCGGCTGGCAACAACTGCGGCTGGGACTGAGGAATGGCACCCTTTTAATGAGAGCACTGAGGAGCACGATTTGCTATTCTGCCCATTTCAACCAAACAATAATAGTTATCTCAGGATTCACAGCTATTGAAGAATCCCTTTTTTCCTCCCTCCCCTCTCAGATGGAAAATAAAAGGGTGAGGTTTCTTGCCTCATTATATACAGAAGTATCACTGTATGTACACACCTAAGCATGCCCCAACATTTATTTCTGTTTCCGTAACTTGGACGCTAGCTCTATGTTTTAAGCAAGAGCTACAAGAGCTTTGCACAATATAACATAGATCATATGTCCTCAGAAAATGGCAACTGCATGACCACAGAAATATTACAAACTGGAAATCAGAAAGATTCCAGTGAAATCCTGGACCTAAGGCAAATAGCAAATTTTCACCTGGCCCAGAGTAAGATTTAGTTCTTCACATGGTAAATACAAAAGATTTCTCTATTAAAAACTGTCAGGAGAAAAAAAAAAAAAAAAAAAAAAACTCCCACATAACTCGCCAAGCTAGTAATTCCTAATCTCATACTTAAATATAGTATTTATAAAAACAAAAGCTAAGTGTAAATACAAAGGAACAAATTAGCAATCAGATCCTCCAAGATAACCCTCCTTGACAATGAAAGTTTGGTGTTCAGCCCTCAGCTACTGCAAATCCGTTACCAGTAATTTTAACTACTGCCAACTACTGAGTTGGGCAGAGAGGAACTTCATGAGGTTCAATAAGGACAAGTGCAGGGTCTTGAACTTGGGGAGGAATAACCTCAGACATCAGTAGAAATTAGGGCTTGACCTGCTGGAAAGTAGCTCTACCGAGAGGTATTTGGGAGTCCTGGTTGACAACAAGTTAACCATAAGTCAGCAATGCGCCCTCGTGGCCAAGAAGGCCAGTGAGATCCTGGCTGCATCAGGAGGAACGTTGCCAGCAGGTCGAGAGAGGGGATCCTGCTGCTCTGGTGAGGCTGCACCTGGAGTATTGTGTACAGTTCTGGGCTCCCCAGGACAAGAAGGACATGGAGCTTCTGGAGAGGGTCCAGTGTAGGGCCACAAAGATGATTAAGGGACATCTATTTTATGAGGAAAAACTTAGTGAGATGGGCCTATTTAGTCTGGAGAAGAGAAGACTGAGAGGAGATTTGATCAACATGTACAAGTACCTGAGGGGTGAATGTAGGGAGGATGGGACCAAAATCTCTCCGTGCTGGCCAGTGAGAGGATAAGCGGTAATGGGCACAAGTTGAAACACAAGAAGTTCCATCTCCATGTGAGGAAGAACTTCTTTCCTTTGAGGGTGACAGAGCCCTGGAACAGGCTGCCCAGAGAGGTTGTGGAGTCTCCTTCTCTGGAGATCTTCAAAATACCTTTGAGCCACGTGCTCTAGGTGTCTCTGCTTGAACAGGGAGGTTGGACTAGATGATCTCTAGGGGTCTCTTCCAAACTCAACCATTCTGTGATTCTGTGTGGTTCTGTGATCAGTAAGAAGTGGAAGACTTCTACAGGGCTTAACTATTACAGATTCCAGGTCTTACAATCAGACACGATGTTTTTAGGGAAGGCTCTCATGCCTCTCAGCACTTTGCTGCCTTCCTGCATGGAAGAACATTTAAAAAACAGCAGAGTCTAGGTGTCCATAGCTGGACAGCTGGGCTCAAGGGGAAGATGACCTGAACCTGAGCCATGGCATATTGATTCCCCTCAGGTGGGAAGAATACCTGAAGAACACAGCCAACCTAGACAGTAAGATATCCTCAACTCACAGGATTCTCTGTGTAGACCAAAGAACCTCTTGAAATCTTAAGAATAAATGAAAATAGAAGGAAGCAGCTCCTTTTACAGGCCTCTCATTGACCAGGATACAACTATTTGTATGATGGGCACCAGCTGATACCACAGGAGGAGACTGATAATACAAGCAAGCACCAGGTTCTGCCCTGCACCCTGCTCTTCTTCACAGGAGAGGCCGGTCAGTGGCACTTTTCATTATTGTTCAGGCCGGTCACAGGTCCTTCAGACTGTGTAATTTGTCTGGGGGAGGAAAGAGTAGTGAAAGACCATAAAGATCGGCCCAGCAGTATATTACAGGAGCTCTCCCTCCCCCTGGTAGCTCAGTATCTCCTCACAGTGGAATGGGAGTGTTTCATTTTTGTTTTTCTTTCCATTAGAGGATGACCTTTGCTCCAGCTTGGTTGATCTGCTGCAGAGCCAACACCCGCCAACTTCCAGGCCTTTTGCTTCCCTAAAGGCAGCAGATACTTTCTGCTGTTCCAGCCTCCTTGTTTAATCACATATCCATAAATCAAAAGCGACCAAAACTGATTTAACAAACATTTGGGTGAGAACTCAGAGCAGCTGAAGAGTGACCTAGACTGAGTCATTGCCTGATGCAATTTCAAAGAGTTCAGTTGCAAATACAGTTGAGCTCATTGTTGTGTTAACCCCCACTCCCCCCCACAAAAATACCAACAACTGAAAGATTCTCAATTGCAAGTGCATCGCTATGAATGCCAAGTGAAAGATCTATAGACAAGCATACTTCTTTTGGACACTGACCAAATGAACATCTGGCTTCTGGGTTATCAGGAAAAATCCATCATAAGATAATGACAGCCCCATTAGATGCACCAGTATAATTAATGCTATGTTCCAGTGGTTTAAACTTGAAGTGCTGAACACTGCTGTGTGATGTATCCTCAGATGCTTCTAACTTCAGTGAGGAAGGACCCATTGAATGCTGGGACAACATATTGGGAAAAGGATGATGCACTGCTCTTATATATGCTTCTCTGCAAGCATTTGCTACTAGGAGGAGTCACATACAGGATAACAACAGAAGGATTTCTCATCTGACTTCTAACAATATTCATCATCTTGCAAAATAATATTTTAAAATTATTAACAATGGCTTTTAAATCTAATGTCTGAGGATGAACAGAGGAAAGAGCACAGAATTTCAGGCTTGTGCTGAAGTAGGAGAGCAAAGGATGCCCTGTCGTAGGACTTGTAAATGAATCCAATACATTGCCTGCGTGAAAGTGTACTTTCAAGCATGTTTACACAATTGCCATTTAATGGTGGATTTCAGCAAGAAAACAAGATTTTCAACATTTCGGATGATCATTATTTTGCTGGAAGTGTGATCATTATCCAATGTATAACTTTTGTTTTAGAATTATGAAGTTCTATTTTGTACCTGAATTATGGCTCCAGTACGAAGAGCCACAATCCCACTGGAAAAAAAAATCAGTTGCAGAAAAAAAACTGATCAAGAACAACTATTATTTTGTCTAGTCAGGTATGATAAAAGATTTCTGGCCAGCTTCTTCCAGCACACCTGTTTCTTAGCAGAAAAGCCTCTTCTAGCACCCACTTTGAACCCACTCCCCAAAGCACCACTTGTGGCTATTGCCCCTCTTTACACTGTCTGTCAGTAAAGAGTTTGGCTCCATCTTTTTTTAACTACACTTGTAATCCTCTTCCATACAGAAGAGGTAGAAAGGCAGGAAATGACACACAGCAAAATACTGACAGCCTCCCTAAAGAACTCTCTCATTAGTGATTTAGTTTAAAAACTTTGAGGAAGCAATACTATTTTCTACTTACTTCTATGTTCAAACCCTACTTTTTTTCTGTCCCAAGAACTGCTCTGGCACATCAGAAAATCATTCTTGAAAACAAATACTCTCCTCAGCTCTGGAAAAGTGTTATTAAGAATATTTAAGCAATGGTTTTACTACGAAGATATATTTTAATGGCAGATGCATCTGAGGATCCATTTTACAATATACTAAAACCTGATTTAAGGTCTCTAACACCAAATTAAAAACACTGTGGTCACAAAATGCACAGAGCCAATGCAAAATCAACTCACTTTGCCATCTTTTTCCTGTAGCTTGTTGAAGGATGTGATGTCATTACCTCTGTACCAGCAGCCTTTATGCCAGATCAGATAAGCGCATGTCCTACTACAGCCAACACAAAACGCATATTGCAAGCTAGTCCCAAAATACAGAAACACATTCATATTCATGTAGCTTCCCCTATCCAGAACAAATTTGCACCATGGGGTGCTCTGATGGCACATAGATCTGATATTGCTGATCGTGGAACCACAGCCTACATTGTCAGACAGCTGCGTAATGCAGCCAGGTGACTGTATGAGCTACTTGATGATACCTGCACAAAACCTCCAACATCTGTGGAATGTGCCTCCCAAATGTGCTGAATCCTGAAACTCAGGAACGCACGCATACCTTTTGTCATCAACTTGCAGAGCAAACATTTGATAAAGCTAAAGTTGTATATAGCTTCTTATACTGCCAAAAATATCTTAGTTAATCAAAGGAAAGCTTGCTAAATATTTAGGATAGATTATGGACTGCTATCTTGCCATATTTAAAAATTAAAATGGCTTACTTCTTTATATATCAGGCAATCAAACATGCAGTTGTGTCATTCATCAAGAAATTCAAAAGAATTATGGTTAAGTGCTTTACACGATCTATATTTAGTGATTCTTACTTACTAATACTTAGACTCTAGATCTGTCCTTAAAGTATTCTTAAAAGGATTGGCAAACATGTCCGTGTGTAAAATATGATAATCCTATGTTAATTCTCCTCCTTACCACTCTGTAGATGTCTGGGAACAAACCATTGTAAGTATTTAGCTTGCTGGAGTTTGCACTACATTTGTATTCATTAACCAGACTATGAGGGAAAGTATTTTAGAAATCCAGGACTTTTTTGGTAGATCTGTATGTACATTCACTGGCTCTATTATTTATTTGTGTGCATGTCCATCTATCCATCCATCCATCTCCACTCTTGCACACATACAGATCAATAAGCGTCTCTGTATATTTATGTCTTTCACCATTCTTAAGGCATTCAGTCTACTTTTCTGGCACCAACTCTGGGAAACTACTGCTTTAGCTAATGCCCTTATGACCAAAAACAGAGCTCAATGCATTATTAGACAGGAACCAAGGCAGAAAAAATAGAACAAGCAGCTGGAGGTGTGAAAGAGGTTGGCATATATGCTAAATTTGAGAAAAAAATAAAGTGACTAAAGGGATGTGGCAGAGCAGATGATTTAAGAAAGGAATTGCTTCTGAAAGCAAGGCTATTTCTCTTGTAAAACAGAAATATATCATCTATTCTAACCAGGGTTAATTCTAGCATCTAAAACAAATCTAAATCTTAAAACCAAGATTAAGAGTTAGCTAGTGGTGTCTATTATATCTGTCAACCACTTTACAAACCAGGAAGAAAATATTTTATGTTTGGATTCAGCCAATACAATAACAATATTTATAGACTGCCTTGGGAGCAATAATAATTTTACCTGCTTTTCAGCATTCAACAGAGTATTTACAGGGATTTGAATTATTGCAACGTGTTTAGATTGTTTCTTCCACCCTCAGAGATCCTGGATTAAAGCGTCGACCTCCCTTCTCCTCTCTGTCAGCCTGCTAATAAACTGTGCACTTGTAGGGCTCTCAAACAGTAAAGCAACTCATTCGCTAAATCTTCCAAGCTAAATGTGCTGCCTTCTTCGTAGTCTCCTCTCAGTACTAGCTGAGAACATACAGGCTCCAAACTCCAATCTGTGATCATTACTCTGGTCTAACACAAGCGTGCTGTGCCCCTGCTTCTATCTGCAAAGGGTCTGACCACTTATGGAAACCCAAACCCTGTATTTGAAACCAATCCAGAGCATTAAAAAGCCATGGTAACATCAGGAAACCACCTGCTTTACGTTTAAATCAGCAAGTGAGCTCCTTTCACAGGGTGCTAAGTATTTCTGAGAGGAAAATGGCTAGTGCATCCCAGGAACAAATGTACTACTAATGCTTTACTCCACAGGCATATACTCATGCACCTCTTACCAGACTCAAAACTTCTGCCAATACTCATGCATACTACTGCATGATTGATTTTAACCTAATCCCACGCTTTACAGATCCATATAAACTCCTAGTGCTATTGGGATAAACAGCTCAGAAAACATAAGTTATTTATTACTAAGTGAATAATTCTTTTCTTCCCCAACTGTCACAAATAAGTAGAAGATGCAGGCTGAAAGACACACTCTGAATTAGATGATTTGGGTTTTACTGTCAAACCTCAGGAACTTGTCACCAGCTTTCTGTTTGACTGAGGTCACCCAGTTCTGAATTAGTGCCTGCATGCAGAAATCACTCTCGGTAGCATTTTTTAAAATAGGAAACATGCTTTTTTTGCTGTAAACTTCTGCTTTGGATTTACAGAGAAAAAATGAGATCAGACTGTCATCATATTTGCTATAGGGCATTGCACATCTAATACCTGGAAGTTAAACTGTGAGAATTTATAAAGCAGCAGCAAAATAAGTGCAATGATAGTGACTCTGGTGATGTTATGGAGCATCAGTGTTACTATCTACCAGCATGACTGTGATGAGGGAATCTAGAGTACTTACAGCTGTTCATTAAATAGTACAGCCTCGTTGCACTTCAGTTGGCAGAGAAACAATTCCATTCACACCTCTTATGATACTTTTATTGTTGACTTGCATTTAGCAGAGTATACTAACATTTCAGTCCTGATGAAGGTGCAAGACTGGAAACATTGGCATATTTTGTGAGTATAACTCGATCTTTTGTTCTGGCTGGAACGTAGTGCAATGTTACTGCTGCGTGAACACCTGTAGGTAGGAAATATGGTTTGCGCATGGGGCTCAAAGCATGAAAACTGTTTCCTAGAAGGAAATTCAGAATGTGAGCAAAAAGAAAAAAAGAAGGGGGAAAAAAAGGAGAAGTTCTTCTGTGAACACAAAGAAAAAAAAGCAGGAAAAGCAGACAGAAATGATTATTTCAGAGCCAGATGACAATATGACAAAATCAAGAATTTGAATTCCTTGAGGATGCAGTTCAACTTTCTCCATAGGACAACCTTCTCTCAAACACTTTAGGTCCCAGTTCCTCAAAGCACTAAAAAACATTCTCATCCGGTTTCTCCAAGTACTAAAGTGTCTTAAGGTCAATGGATCTGTACAGGAAGCGACACTGAAGCTCTTTAAATTGGACTGATTTCACTTTAACGGAAAACTGCCACTTAGAAATTAAAAGTTTTGATTTCAAAATGTTAAAATATTCTATTTCATTTTTCTAAGTAATATGTTCATCCAAAAGATGAAACTTATTCCAGATGAGTGAGGCACTAATGGCTCAGTGGGATCAGGGCTGATGGATGGTGCTTCTGGAAGAGGAAGGGTCTCTCTGTGTACATCTGAATATAGAACAAGGCCCAGGTCCCTCTCCATATCTGCACCTTAACATGGTGCATCTTTCCAGCATGTAAGGTTATGGTTACAGGCTCACAGTAAATAAAAATGAACACTGAGAATTAAATCATTCACCAAATTTACTTCTGTCCCTAAATAATGCTGCCAATTAACCCTGAATCAGAAAGCGTCCAGAAGAACTCAGTGGAGTTCTTCTCTCATGTTTACAACCATCAATTTTTAATAACACATTCCTCCATGAGGGCTATCAAGGACAATCTATAATATTTTTGCCAGTATGCATATGTACAGAATTGTTGTATTATATGGAAACGGCCACTTAAATGACACACTCTCATGCTCATCTATTGCACTAAGGATCTTGATATAGGGATCGTCTCATTAAAGCTTCAAAACGTACTATAAATATTCATTTCAGAAAAAGAAATTATAAAGAATAAACCAATCAATAATGCTGTACTGAGCTAGTCTAACATACATTCTGATTTTCTAAATGCAATGATAAAAGAGCAGACTATTTTCAATCCCATTTCTTAAAACAATCTCCTGTAGTTTAAATTATCTACATCTATCAACTCCACACACTACCAAAGGCTGAAACAGTGTAGATCAGATCCACAGAAGTCAATTAGTTATGCCAATTTGCTCCAGCTGAGAATCAATTCTCAGTTGCCTGTGTACTTCCTATAGAATATTTTTGTAGGAATTATTGCTTTAAGGAAGTTTGGTCAGCCTGTATGGGAAATAAAAACATGAAATTCCTTCTCGACATCTTTTGGACTTGTTAAAACAAACAGGTTTAAAAATAAATCACTTGGCAAAGTATTAATCTTCTTCAAAATGGCAGACAAGTTTAAAGTATCCTTGAGGAAATGGCTTCAACTTGGAGGATTTAGTAAAACTATTCATCATATCCTTTAGTGGGCTTTCCTAAACATGCAATTAAATCATTAAAAAGACTCTCACCAAGATACAGTAGATGTCAGATAATCACAAGGAATACAATGAACAAAAGAAAGATCACAAAATGCATTAACTTTTACTAACCATGCTGCCTTTTACTAACCATGCTGCCGTTCACTAGCATTTTTAATAATGACCTCATTACCACGTAGTTCAACGAGCAAACAAAACCTGTTTATTTGATAATTTATTTATTCTAAAATACTGCAACCTCTTTTATTTGCCCTTGTTATGAGCTCGCTAGTGTAAAAGGCGCTACCACAATCAGTTAAGTAATTATCATAGGATAAAAGCTTTTGCCATGAAAAAGTTTTGTTTGCGAAAGCATGAACTGCGGTTCTCATTGATAGCTTTCACCAAGTGCAGGATTCAGTACATTCGGCCACAAAGGCCTAGATTATCTCCCTCTGTTAAAGGCTTAAAATTCTACAACCAGACCATGCCAGTTACCAGTATCAGATTATGATAACAAGATCATGTTCAGTTATAAAAACAAGTGTCTAAACTTTTCTCATGTCACTTTCTATCTAAGTCCCATTGCTAGTTGTGAAAAGCCCCATCTGAATGTGTGTAGCAGCTCATTTTAAAGCTAGCTCTTTGAACTGGATTCATGGGGTATTTGCATAAGAAGATTTGGGTAAAAAGAATGGGCTGGTGCTGCATCTGCCCATTAATATGCCTGCTAATTCAGCACATTGTAAGCCTATTGATGTACCACAAAAGGCTCAAATTCAAGGACAGTTATCCTGTTGCCATTGTTAGGGCTTGAATTCAAGTAATATGTTCACTATAGGAATACAGTTGTTACAATTAGATATTTTTCCATAATGGTATAAAGAACCAGCGACAATCAGAATTACAATAATGCTGATAAAACTTTAGAATTCATGAATTCTGCCATTTTAAAAGATGCAGGTGCTGATTAATTTTGCTTTGCGTAATACTTGGATCCAGAGCACTGGAATACTTAAAAAGCAGCAGTGAATTGTGGCAACATAACCTATCAAAGCAGACGCTCTCCCTTTAGTGCTAATGCACATTTATCTTGCTTACACGGGTTTTAATAAAAAATTAAAACACTAAACGGAGTTTCAACAGAGTGGAGCAAACCTACAGTAGGAACGTAAGGAGCGGGTATTTTAATCCTGCTTATGAAAAATGCAAAAGCATCGCTGAGGCTATCAGGGGATATCGCACACAGAACATTTTTGCGGTGAATATGAATTGTTTGAAAACACTGTATACTCACAAATGGGAAAAAGAGCAGAATCAGTGATTCATGCAGGAGGCGCAGAGCAGTCGCTGCTCCAGCTCCGCAGCGGATTCACAGCCGACACCGAGGCAGGCAGCAAAATAAAAAGCTGTTAGCTGGAGCACTGCAAAGCGTTCCTCGGCGCGCAACACGGCTGGAATACTAAGGGCCAGCCTGAAAGAAAGCATGTGCAGAAGAAAGCAAATTAAATCTAGTTAAACTTCCTACTTCAAGGGCCCCGAGTTTATGTCCAAGGCTACGGCATGCATTTTGGGGTGGAATTGGGGGAAATAAACGTGCGCAATACCCATGCTTGCTAAAGGTAGTGGGGCCAGCTCCTGGCAGGCGCCCGTCGCAGCTGGAGCGCGCGGGCACCGCGCGGGCTTTGTGGCCAGGGCTCCCACACAGCAGCCGCTGGACGCGGGGGCACAGCCGCATTCTTCGCGCTGCGCGTCCCTCGGCGAGGACATCAAAGCCTGCAGAGATGGGCTCTTTGTTTTGTTTGGTCCCTGACTCTCAACATGTGGTTTCGCGGGCCCAAACATCGGCACCTTTTAACCTATTCTGTTCAGCTTAGGCCTCAGCTTCGCTTGAGCATTAGGGAAACTATAGTAACCCATAATCTGGCTGTTCCTGAATAGAAAGTATGTATCTTGTCACACAAGGGCTGCAGGATGATCGCCCTTCGAGACAAGTTCCTTTACAGGCGCTCGGCTTTCTTTGCTGGGGCCCGGCCTGTCCTGCTGAAAAGGTGTCAAAACCCTTCGCCTTTTGGCGATGGGGGATCTGTGTTAATGTTAATTTATATTTAACAAATAGGATATTGTCCTGCTGAACGCATAAGTATTTGATGGCCTATTACGCATGTTTCCATCATGCCTCAAGCGAGCGCTCCCGAGCGGAGGCCCTGAGGAGAGCACCAACGCGCGGGGCTCGCGGGCCGCGAGCTGCTCTCTAACACCTCCTCTTTGCTGGACTGAACCCTTGCCCAAGTTGATAAGCAGAAATTTCATTAGTTGTTGATTTTATTTATTTATGCATTTTGGTAGCGGTGTGATCTCCTGCTTAATGAGCCTCCCCCCAGGCAGTGCGAAAGCGCCATTGCCAGCCCCGTGCATGCTCGCTCAGCCTCTCATCCCGCACCGCGCTGTCTGTTATTAGCGGGGAAAACAACAACAACAACCATGTATATCATGTAGATCAGAGCCAGGAAAGAAAGGAACAAATGTCAAGGGTTTGAAGCAGCAATTCAAACCCAGCTTCATTTCATCTCTGTCACTCTCTCCTGACTCTGTCATGTAGCAGCCGACTGCTAACTGCGATTTCCCGCCAGTAAAAATGACATTTCTGCCTTCTTTAGAGTAGTTTAATATTAATGGGGAGGGGAGCTAAATTGTTGATGTTGCACCAAAACACTGCACTGCAAATTGAACTATTTGGTATGAAACTTAAGACCTTCTGCATTAAGCTCTTTCACAGTGACCTGACATAAACTGGCAACTGGCAGCCGTCTGCTTTTGGCAGCTTGGCATATTTGGTCATTTATTGGGTGCATGTGAAGATCAAATGGGTTAAGATTCTTCTCCTTAAACAGCAGGGAAAAGAACATCAAAAAGGTGTAAATTTCATTTCCCCAGTTTTGATTAAGTCAAGCATGAAATGAAATGTAATACTCTCAAGTGGCAAGGGTTTATACTATTGATGTTGTTACTTCTGCTTCACAAAGCCCAATCAGCCGACAGCGAGTTGAACAAGCTAACAGAGTTTTAGGGTGGCCAGATGGAGGGTTTTTACTATGGTTGAAAAGACAGCTTAGTGCTTGCCTCTTCAAGCCAAGTCAATGCCAACTGTGTGAAATCCTGGCCATTCTACTCCTTCTTCTTTTTTTCCCCTCTCAATGCTGGTGGCTAGCACCATACAGGCCAGATAAAAAACAATTGCTTCAGCAAAACAACGCGCTGAATGAGTATTTTTGTCAGAAGTGTTGTTTATCTTCCCCTAAAGTGTAGCAATCTCATGAAGGGCACGGAGATGCACAGCTCAGATGAATCCTCTTCCAACATTTAAGTTAATGCAAAAATATATTTCATTTAAACAGTACCCAAAATGGGGCGTTTTGCAAGAATTTGATATTTTCTCTGAGATTAAAACAATAACATCATCTGTTTTAAATAGTGCAATAAAGCCAACACCTACTGCTGCAGTTTGGGAATAAGTGAAAATCTAAAACTGTACCTTGTTCATCCATTAAGTGAAAGTAAAGTAAATTCAGAACACCGCAAGATGCATATTGACAAACTCCCTAGATCTAGATACAAAAGTAACAGGTCTTAAATTGAGTGTGGTCTTACTTCGTTAGGAAATTTGTCCTTTTTTTATAGGTGCTTTTTCAGGCCCCTTGTTCCCACTACATTCTCAAATTTAATGCTCTTGCCACTATACAGCTGGACTAGAATAGAGTGGCTTTAGTAAAGACTTAATAGAATCTTTAATGCTTCTAACAATCCACTCCCATTGAACTGCATTAAGTAGATATTATGGAAGGACAAAGAGCTAAATAGCTCAACATCAACCTCATTAGGCATGCAGGCAGGCCTTGAACCATTTTATGGGCAAGCCTATTGTTAGTACACTCACCAGGTTAGCTTTAAATTGCAAATGATACCCTGAAAGGGGAAGAGAAGTTTTGGAGAATGGCCTCACAGAAAGAAAATCATTTTAGACTATACGGAAAATGAAAGGCATTGTTAAAATTGCTCTGACCGTAGCAAATGAAATACATCATGGACTTGAGAAGCTGAATGCTACACTTGAGGGGTTTTTGTTGCCCTCTTTTTTTTTTTTTTTTTTTTTTTTGGGTCCATTTAGGAATGTGGTATACATCAGAATATAAACAACATACAATCTGTAAGACTTAATAAGGGTGGCTCAACATATTATTCTTTGTCTGCAGTTAAACAAATGAGAAGAGCACAAAAAATAAGTAGAGGGGGGAGACAGGAAACATCCTATTTGAATAAAAGGCAAACTGTGGTGTATGTTATGTATAAACCTTTCCAGCATCATTCTTTTCAATCAATAAGGATTCATTTAAGATAGTGCAAGTCTTAGCACTTCTGTGTTCAAAAATATTTTTAAAAAACAGTCTCTCAAGAATTGTTTGCAACTGCAAAGTGCTTTAACAACTGACATTATGCTGCTGCAAGTCTGGGAACATATTCCCAAGCAGAGCCCTTCTCTGTCACCTTAGTGGATGAATAATTGTGCCTTTGCATATTCCTTGTCATAAATGGCAGGAATGAAGGGACCCCAAGGACCGCACTGGCAGGATTGGTGCTGTACAAGCAGAGTAAATTAAAACAAGGATTAGAGCAAGTATGATTGGGGATGACAAGCAGGGCAGTTGTAGCCGCACAATGTGCCTTTTTGCCCATATGGTCTGTACCAAGCTTACACAGCACAAACCCTCTAACATGGATGCTTATTAAAGCATTCCTTCTTGATCAGGACATAAAGTCCTTAAAGCTTATGTCACAAGAGAAAAACAGTGCTTCTTTCACACAGCTAGGCAGCAGCCTCAAGCAGTAATATTTATGAAGATTTACATGAAACTGCCCAATCTTTACTTTTCATCAGGTTAATATACAAGATAACTCTTAAGTGCAGAAAAGATGAGATTAAGGTCTGCAATCATAGTTATGCATTGTCTCATTAAATGTAAAAATGAATTAAGAATGAGCTATATTCTGAGTAAAAATTAGATGCATGAGGTATTTCAAAATTTCCTCCCACAGTACGGATTTGCCATATATGGGGAATTTGGGTGATTTTCAACTACCCATCAAGCAGACAATGAATACATACAGAAGATCAACATAGCATGAGATTCATGCTGCAAAATGTTTGACTGATCACATGCATATTATTCTAAACAAAAGAGTAGGGCACCTTTCTTACACATTTCAGGACTCTTGTATCATCACAAGTGACACAAATGCCATTTTCTGTGCCTCAGTTCCCTTATCTGCAAAACAGAATAATTACATGTTATATTACGCATGTTAACAGTTATACCAAAAACATTACATGCATATTAGGTTTTGTAATGTTCATTTTATATTCACTTTTTACTAGAGATAATGCCACTGGTCCTGATATCCTGAAGGATATATGGTTTTTACAAAAGTCCAGGAACAATTTAAAATCTCAGGGAAGAGTTTTATCTATAGAAAGATCTTATTAGCATGGTGCTTTCTCAGCCCTGCAATGAGTACTTCAGATAGTGGTTGGAAAGTAGAAATGAAAGACCTTTAATTTTTAACCTTGTTCCTCTGCTCTATAAGGCAGCTCTACCCAACCAAAAAGCATCACCAAATTCAGAGTTTTCTGTGCAGCTTGATCTTTTTTTTTTTTTAATCTCATCTACTGAAGTAATTCCTTCCTGACAATGCCAGATCTTTCCAAAGAATACATGAGAACTAAGAGTTTCAGTATCACTAGGCTCACTATTATTAAGACTGATGAGGCCATGACAAGAAACAGCCATGTCTCAATTTTCCTACAGCCTGTTCTGCAGTAACATCCAATGTAGGAAAGTTCCCCCATGAAGCAGCAGGCACAATACCACATTACACAGGCACCAGCAGACACGGGGACACTCAAAACTTTGGAGGTGCCTGTAAACAGGCAATACCTCATGGAATCACCCACCAGTTCATGCAAAATTAGACCACGGCTTCTTATAGAGGCCTAAGCCCATTTAACTCGGTCTTTAAGTCTCCCCTCCAAATCTCACGGTCTCAAGCAATTAAATTGTCCTGGATGATAAAGGATTGTCATTAGAGCTCCCCCAAAGTCCTAGCACTGCTAGTGGGGTCTGCAGCTGAAAGACTGTGATTGCTCCTCAAAGCCAAGCTCTCCTTTTGCCTTGGGGATTTCATAATATAGGTATGCAGACTTCCAAAATACAGTGACAGCAAATGTTCACCACACATCTGTAAGCCCTGGCTACTGCAGAACAGCATGAGCTCCATACATGCTCTGCAGCTGAGAAGGCTGTTTCTTTCAGCAGCTACCTTTGGACCCTAGTCAACAGTTTCAAATTATTTCCAGGAAGTTCTTCAGTCAATTTTGATAAGTCTATCATGGCAACATATGAGATGTACAACTCTGATGGTGAGAGATGAGAGCTTTTAGCAATAACATGTCAAAGATCACATGAAAAGTGATTTAGGAAAAAGTCCAAGACCCTTCTTTCCACTGGAAAGAGCTATCTGAGCTGAGATCTGGCCATCACACTCCACATAACAAGCCTGAGGCATTCTAAAACTGAAAGCATTTGAACTCTTTCATAATCAATATGTCAACTTCTTTTTGGCTTGGATCATTTACAAACAGTAACCAACCCTCAGCTTCACAGAGGAAAATATTCAGGCCTAAAAGATCACATGCAGCAACAGTTCCTTTGCACAAGTATCACATATTCCACTACATGCATTTGCTTTTAGCAATTTGATGTTTGAAAAGAAAGTTTTTTATTTTCTTAATTACATCCTATATAAAAATATGGCCTCTGAGGACCAGCTAAAATTTGTGACCATACATGACAACAGGTAGGTGAGAGCTACTATTCTGATTCCCATGTCACTGGCGAATAGAAGTTAGAGAGGGAGTGGACAAATATATTTGGCTATTGGCACTAAACCTGAGCAAACAGTAATGAGAAGTGAGTCACATCAGGAAATCAGCCTGAGCCCAGAACACATTTGAATGCTAAAAAAAAAAAAAAAAAAGGCCATATATCCATTGAAATAAGGACTTTCTGAAGAGTGAAGCTGAAGACAAGAACAGATAGTACCTACAAAAAAGCTAGAACTACAAGAAGGTATACATAGTACCGTGAATTTTTAGTTTACTAATAACAATGTGTTATTGCAACAATTCTTGGATCCTATGGTTTATTTCTAATGCAGAGCTTTCAACTGACCATAAACATGCTAAAAGATGTAGCTAGCAGAACTTAAAAGATGTGAGCTGGGCACCTGCTTGGTCATTTGTGCTCCTTTCTGTCTTTAATTTACAAGCATCTTCTTAGACTATGTCTTTTCTGCTAAAAGGGTTGCAGATCTGTGCCTTTTTCCAACGATTTTCTCTTGGGACATAATTACTGGGACAAGTGTTGAACAGGATCACAACAAAATACGTTAGCTCTACTCAGCACTTAGAGATTACAGTAGATGCGCTACTAAAACTCCTAAGATTGACAGATGCTACTATATTTAGCTCTTTCGGTGATTCCCCAAATTTTTGAACTACTCGCTTTCTTATTTTAAGAGACATTTCACTGTGATAACACTGTATCAATCATATATTGTATTCAAAACTATTAGGGCTTCCAAGCGAAAAAGACGGTAAACCTGGACTCAGCTGCCCACCATTTGGATGGATGGATTTTCATCTGTGAGCATAACTGGGGCAACCATTAGGCTCTTTGGAGAGCTCTTGGTTCATATCTAAGATTCTCTGACTACTGAAACAAATAAGAAAACTACCCAATGTTACTGATACGAGAGATATTTGCATCACTAACCAGGAACAAATTTCATGTTACAGTTTCACCTAACCCACAATCAGATATGAGCACTTATCTGCAGGAGGGAAGTTATAGAAGACAGTGGTGCAGTAGTTAAATTCTCAAGTCTGGGTTCTGGGAAACCACATCCCAATCCCTACTCTGTGGCACTTCTTGGTCACTTAAGCCCAGATGCTCAATGTATTTAGAAATCACCCTCTTGCTATTTACCTAACTTTCGGTGAAAATAAGACTCTAAATTTTCCTAAGAAATTTAGTAAGCTTCTAAATGCCTTTGAGGATCAGGACTCGAGACCTCTCCATGTTCCAGTCCCCTGAAGGTAAAACATCACGCTCCTCTGAGGGGATATTCTGAGGGTAAATGCATTAAAGACTCAGAAGGACTCAAGGTTATAGATATGGGAACCAGATAAGGACTGTAAATAGGTTGGTTTAAAGAAATGTAGTCTGGTATTATTCTCTTTCTGTATTAATATTGTTGAAAGGCAAACAGCCTTTTAAAAATGTATGTTGAAGATGAAAAGCCAACAAGTATATTTCTTAACTGAGAGATCTGAAGGAAGATCTTGTAAATTAAGGCTGTTATTTCAAAACTTATGTAAACACAGATCATTTTAAGTATGATTTTGAAAATTCCATCTAGTATTCTGTGAAATTTAAAATAAATAATATAAACAGAGTTTTGACTGCAATGGTTTAGGCAGCTACTAAAGCTTTCAAAACATATACAATTTCTTATGTGTTTTTACTGACACACCATGAAAAGAGATTCAATAAAAAATGCGAAGGACTTCTATTTTAATCTTCTCACTTAAATTCTAGATTGAGGGCACAGAATTAAATCAATAGTTTATACACTTGAGGATATTTCATATGAAGTGACTTCTATTCAGTCTGATGTGAACTGCACTGAAATGTAAAACACTCAGTCTCTAAGAACTTTAAAGTATCATCAGCTAACACTTCATTGACTTCATAATACTTCATATTTTAAGTGTATTGAGAATCAGCCAGAAATTTTGTGAAAGAGATATGATGCTTAATAGCAATTGATAGCACAGTACAAACTTTAAAGTCATTATTAGCACCTTATTTGGGAGGCAATTCTCCCCTGCGCACTCTGCTCCAAGATTAAAAAATATTTTTCAGTAGCCTCTGTACTACGTGTAGCGCATTTCACACCAGCCCTGTTGATATCCCCAATGTCCTAGAGCTTCCTCTGAGCACAGGTGACCTGTGAGTTGAGAAGCAATGAATGCTCCACTCCTGCAAAGACAGGCATGGATACGTAGTTACCCGACACACTGTGGAGAGCCCCATAAATCTCAGTAGGCCTCTAAGTGCTTGTGGGTTCAGAGCCTAAATGAACATCCACCTACAACTTCCCCTGTACCCGAGCAGAGGGCAGAGCAGGTGAAACCTGCCAATAGTCTTCTACGTCTACTCTAGATGCCAAGGTTCCCCCAAAGCACTTTTTCATTTCTTAGTAATGCTTTTATGGGATATTTTGACAGAGCATCACTTACCTGTCCTAGCAGAGCTACAAAACATGTATTTCCATCACTTGGTTTTTCGTCACTTCCCCTGACTCAAAACAAACCTCAGGCATTGAGGCATTGATGAGAGGGACAGCAGGAGGCATGCAGAGCCCTTCGGCTGTGGGGGGAGAGAAGGAAATGGGGATTAGCTGCAGTGCTCCATTATTTTATCTACATTAAATGAAAATAACATCTCTTTACTGGGAGAATGCAATGATAGGATGCTCAAAGCATTTGCTGTAATAGCAATTAATATTTTGTAAGTAAAAATACACTTGCCATAATATTGACTTATTTCTGTTGAGAAACAGACTTTTAGAAAGGGAAGTTACAGAAGCAAGTTTAGTTTCTTAGTTGAAGTGAAAGAAGCTTCTACCGTTATTAAAAGATAAACATGTAGGTACTGAAAAAACTAATTAAATTTTGTTGAGTTATCAGACAGTCCCTTGTGACTATCCTCTGGTGCAGGCTCTAATGTAAAGAGATCTCAAGTTCGTGGTTAAATAATTTGAAGAGATTAATTAATAAAGAGTAAGCATTAAAGACAATCACAAGAAGATAAAGGCAACAAAATTCTCACATTTACCAGCTTTACAGTTCTACCTTATGAAAAAAAAAAAAGATGTTTCATTTCATACAGCAACTATTAATGAAATCAGTCTCAAATTATTCTTTTTTTTCCTCATTTATTAGCTGTCTAATAGAAATTAAAAAAAAAATCTGAGATGGAAATTTAAACTCTAGACCAGATTTGCATAAAGGATTAAGCTCTACTGCTTTCAGTTCAGAAGTACCTTTCAATCTCAACTTGGAAGAACTGATCTTTATCCCAAATTTCTTTTTGTTCCTCTGGAAGTTCTGTTTAATCCAGCTTTCTTAATTTTCACCTTCTCCCTAAACCTTCTAGGCTTGTTACATGATAGCTAAGGATCATTATCCACCCAAGCTGAGGGGGTTTTCCCTTCATTAATTTCTGTAAGAAGATTACCAGTGCTTGTTTGTTGTTGTTTAAGCAAATGATTTCCCTAAGCTCTTTGTTTTTCCAACTGGTTTACACTTTAATGCCCTTGATTGAATTTCAAACAAGAGATCAACTTGACCAACTAACTCTGTTTAGGGGAAGCAAAAAAAAAAAAAATCAAGGAGGTAAGAAAGAACTTTATGGGAACTATTTAAGCAAGAAGGGTGCTTTGAAAACTTATTCATCCATTTAGTCAGTTTTCAGAGAGATGCATCATAATTAACATATCATTCAGGATTTGTTTAGTTTCTAAAGTCAAGGTGACTTTCCTTGTAAGCTGAAATTCTCTAATTACTGAAGAGTGTTATGGGACAACTGTCCTGTTTAATAGTTTTTTATTATTATTATTTAGTTCTACATCTTTTTCCTGCTCTCTAAAGATGTCTTCACTGGAAACATGTCAGGATGTTTTTTTCATTTGAAAAGGAACATTTGAAGAGTGAGGCGATATGAAGGTTGGGTATTTATTATTTAAAATTTGAATAAAGTTCCTATTGCTATAGCCAGGATTTAAAAAAAGTCTTTAGGAGGAGCTACTGTGAATCACTCTCACCTAAGCTTACACGAAACAAATGCAGCATTTAAGCACTCTGAGCTTCTTAAATAATTTCACTTACATCTAGAAATGTATATGTAAGCACAAACTAAGTCACAAAGATATCAGCTTCATGTGCCTATTTATACCTATATATTTATCTTGACATAAACAAGATCTTTTATTTTTTTTAAAACATGCAAGCTAAGCCCTTGCCTCAATAAAGTGATCGTTACTCCAATTTAATTCCATCAAACCCCAAGATTGGGTTGATGATCTTTTGTCCACTAGGTCTAGTTGTGCCCTCCATATTCAAGCAATCTAACATCTTACTCCACTAGAAGTTATCTGTGGAACGGCAAACTATTTCCCAGCAATACTGCCCGCTATCAGTTTGCTTTATATTTTCTTTGTATGTATAAGTTCAACACTATCAGAAAGCAGAGGGTCTGCCTATCAGCACAGGCACCAATAAACATGGATCCACAAATGTCCCCCAGAGTTACATCAGTGTCCCTCCCAGTAAAGGCAGGGGGTCGGCTATTTTGGTACAAGGTTGTTTCTTGTCACTGGGTATTTGCTGGTGTCCTGAAATGACTACTCTATCAAAAACACATTGAAATTGAGCTCTTCACTTGCATTCTAGGCCTACTATTATGCAATGCAGAAAAAGTGTCACCAATTAGCTTTTGAAAAATCAGAATATCTGCCATCTGTTAAAGAGACAATTGCCAAAGCTGCTCAGTAATTTGTATTAGGTCACGATCATCATGTGACAGGTCAGCTGGTGACTTGTATTCCCTTTCCCAAGAAAAATGCCAATTTTACTGTTAGATTAACTGAATAGACTCTTGGAAGTCCAGAGAACATCTCCCACTGGTACTTACTAAGATAAAACCTTTTCTATATATATTGCACCCTAGTAAGTTATTTCAAAACAAAACAAGAACAACAACAAAAAAAGAAAACAAAACCCACAAACAACTATGAACTTAAGAAATAAGACTAGGAAACAAGTTAGGAAAAAAGACTAAAACTTAGTCAGTACAATTCCATTAATAAGACTGAAATAGCACCCCTAAAAGCTTGCAGCTGAAGCCCCATTAGCAAGACTGTCTCTAGCCTAAAAGGAACCTGAGGAAATACCAAGGAACTGCTGCAAGTTCAGATATTTGATTGAAGCAAAACTGACAAATCTGTATGGGATATCAGTGCTAAGGGATGCTATATTCACAAGTGTTTAAGAAGAAAAAAACATATATATACACACATACAAAAAAAAAACCCAGCCTATTCCTTTTATAAATCCCAAATCTTAGTGGTGTGAGAATTTTGTGCCAGCTAAAGTTGTGACCTGAAAAAAATAAATATAAATACACATGAATTGTAGTCACAGTAAAACTATAAAAACAAGCAAACATAGAGAAAAAAGTATCATTCTTAATCATAGTGCTCTAAATTGATAACCGCAGCCTATTACTAATGCCCAACAGTTCAAGCACTGATGAAAGGTACCCCATAAGCAAGGCTCATGGTTGTGATCCTCCTCTGTAACTGACCTTCCACAAAGGCTACTTTACATTCCCACATGGTGTATACCAGATTAAAGCAGCTGAAAACCTTGGAAATTTTGAGGATGTGACCTTACATGGGCTCATAACAACTATATTATATTGATAGAGGAAGCCCCTCTATTTTGACTTCGCTAGCAATAACAGACAACAGCAGATCCAATCGCATCGTGCGATCTGCAGACTGCCAGAGCTATCACCAACACAGATGTTATGCTGCATGAGGTTTTCTTTTCTTAATAAGAAAATAAAACCCATAATATTTCCCTACATTGATGTCACAAGGCAGATCCATAAACCAGTAATCATTAGTTAAAACCCAAGATATGCAGTCTTGAGCATTAAGCTATTGATTTGACATGCATCCTGCTGTAAGTGTCTTCTTGTTAAGTATTTCAATAATCTAAATCTTAAACTTTTTATTCTTCAAGATTCCTGGATTGTGAGTGGTCTTGATGTGTATCCAGCAACTGTAGTGATGCCACTTGAGCATGATCAGATGAGTGATAGCAGTTCTGGTTTTCAGAATCTGAAAAGACTTGGTACTTGCCTCTTGAGGCAACAAAGAATTTCAGCATATGAGTTCAGTATTACAATGAATAATTAAAGAAGCATTGGGTGATCCATTCTAATCGGTGTATTTTAATCCACTTTGTACCCAAACTATTCCAATGTATACACTTGCAATTGATATAATCAGGCTATATATTGTACCAAAAAATAAAATCTTTATTTAGGAACAGGAGGCACCAGTGATATTAATTTCATGATGATATACAGCACTTTTCCAACAGAAGGTTGTCACTTAAGCAATATCCTCATTTTGATACATCTTTTCCCAATCTCACCTCCTACTGTCATCACCATCAATTTCAGCAGTGCTCCTTCCCCTATCTCTTTCAACATCAAAATGCGGTCCTTCCAGTATCATTATTATCAACCTGAGCAAACTAAATGTGAAAAGGTGCCACTAATAGGACAGCTTTTGACATCACATCTTGAACCAGAATAAGCAAACAGGCAAGTCAAATCTTCAGGGTCAAGCTTTGAAGTCAATTTTCTGACCCGGGAAATCATGTTCTGTGACAGTGATGACAAACGGTGAACACATGCCTTGTATAAATATGTCTATGAATGCTGTCTTGCAAACAGCCACAGTCACCCTCTCACTATGAAGAGAAAAATGGGAAGTTTACACTTTAAGCATCCGCTGTTTGACACACTGCCTTAGCACAAAAATTCAAGTTTTAAATTGGCTTCTTTTCTTAAATAGGGGTTAAAAAAGAGAAGATGTGATAGCAATAATAAAAACCCAGAATGCAGGCACCTAATTTTCAATTAACCTCTGACATCTAAAGAGATTCACAGAACAACTTAATAGATACAGTGCAAACATTTTGTTATTTGGACTCCTTCGCCTAAAGCGCTCCAGCAAGGCGTTCTCGGCACAGGACTGAAAAGTCATTGTTTATTGATTTCAAAATCTAACAGACTAATTATATATTTGTAGATGACTTGACAGATTTACAAAACCACTATATGATTTTATAATGGAACATGCTCATGTTAATCTCCATCTATGGAGATAGCTAGAGGGGGCTGACCTTTATCTCATATTTAAAACACAAGCAATAACTGAAATTCATTTTCAATTTATTTTCCAATCATATAAAAGGAGGGGGAAAAAGATTACTTTATTGAATCTTTTTAGCTGGTAAAAGGTTGGAGACACGCGCTCCCGATGCCTTCCGAAGAGCTACAGGGATGGTCTATAGGGAACAGACTTAATCGAATAAACTAATCTTTGCTGTGGAGATTAAGTAGATGGCTACAGCCGTGGAGTAACAGCAGAATGCAAAGTATCAGCAGCACCATCAGCTGCTTTCAAGGTGCTGGAGGCAGTAGGAGAGCTTCCCTGTTGGGTCTACCCTACTGATCCTGCAAATTCGGTAAACTTCATGGAAATTTAATAATGCCACTGCATTGTGTTTGCCTGCTGAGCAAACAGCCTGCTGCTGCAAGGCACACATGTGATAATTTACACGGGGGTTTGGGGAAGATACTGTAGCTGCCACTTGCTCGAGCCCAGGGCCCTTATGCTGCCAAGAGTGTATACGGTGTACGTCCTCAAGGTAAATAGTATCTGGACGTATGGATGCGTTTCAAAGCGGGTCCTGACAGCCGGCAAAGTGCCTCACTTTGTAAGCACATCCGTGCAAACAGCCTTTGATGCCCTGTGCCAATACACACGTGAAGAACAGCATTCGGCTGGGCCAGGATGTGTCAGGGCGCAAGAGGAATGTTGCGCTGTGCTTTTATATTAGTTTAAATAAAATCTAATTATTTTCCTGGGTTTCTTGTTCCTCCTGGCTTTTCCATCTAGTGCTCAGAGTTGGAAATCCGGCCTAATTATGGACTGCAGGTTTGGGAGGAGATGGCTGTCTCTGAAGCATCGCTATTTCACTTGGTGCAGGCTGTTGCCCAACGCTTTGACCATGGCCAGAGCAACCAGGATGGACCCGCGAGAGGGCACGTGCTGGGGCAGTGTGTAATGGAGAAGTATCTGACGGGAGCTGGTACAGGGGTTACTCCTGCAGATGACACTCATGCTCAAATATCGACTCCCTACGCAGCAGAGGGAGCAAAAAGTGGCAAACATTTCTAGTGCATTTCAGTAACAGTTTAACAGTAATAAGTAATTAGCGAGGGCCAAAACTCTAATGGCAAAGTCAAGTACAGAAGCAACTTTTGATCCACTTCAACTAGAGCGACTGATCCAAGGCGGCACCCTCTTGCAGACCAAAATCCTCTTACTAGGGGAATCTACTCTTATGTCCAGGCACTCCCCTATGTGTCTTTGCTCCATGCATGGCCCGTCCATCACCTGAGAGCACGTGAACAATTTTCTGCCTAAGAACAGAAAGAAAAACATGACCCAGTAAAACACCACAACTACACACGCTCCGGGATCTCTGTGGCAGTGCTACAAGGTTTCGAGCTGCTGTCACTATCTGTTTATTGCCAGAGAGAAACCAAGGGATTGCTCTTGCTTTCTGCTGATGGCCTTTTATCCCTCAGGGGAGAAAGCACAGACTAATCTGGAAGATTACTGGGCTATGCACCAGGCAATCGCAGGCTCCCACCCTGTTCGTAGGCACACTTGGACCAACCGTTTGCCTGGCAGGGAATTCTGATCCCACACATCTTCTGTCAGGCCCTGGAAAGTAGAATCCCATGGAGGCAGAGAGCTGCTGTTTAGTCACGGTCACAAGCAGCGCACGTCTTATCCTGAGCAATTCCACACTGTGAGTTAGGCTGAAACAATTGGATGCAATTTTCCTTGAAGGGCACCAAATGCCTAAGCCCATTTACTTCCATTCCATGCAGAAGTCATAGCTGGTTCTGCAGAGCAGGGCGCATCCTTCCAACAGGCATGTTTCCATCGTGCCCCAAGCACACAAGTAGTATAGCGCTATCCTGGAGCCCCGTAACCCTGCTGGCATTGCTCCAGAAGCAGCAAACAACCATCAAAGCTCGCTGTCCTCACCAGAACCAGCTCTTTGCAGACCCGCTAGCCATGCTGAGCGCTTGGTGGACTCGCCTGGTCGTGCAAAGTTCTAACTGGGAACCAACAGGACGTGCAAAGTAGTAAGAATAATCTTACTACTTATAGCTACCTATTCAGTACATGGGGAAATCTGAGATGCCTTACAAACCAAGAACATGCTTTTCTAGTGCAACTGGTGGCCAGTGCAGTGCTCCGCACTGGGAAAATGGATTTGAATAGTCTGGTTTCTGCTGTCCTACCCTACAGCTCTGGAGCCAATCTCTCAATTCTTTCCCTGCCTTGGACGTACAGCTTTTGGGTGCACAAATCATCTCACCACATCTTGCAGGCAGAACTGAAACCCATACTCAGAAATAATACGTTGCCTTAAGAAATACAATGTTGCCTTAACTGCTCTTGCCTTCCAAGTTTTTAAACTTGGATTGTAACACTGACAATGATTTAGCGATCTTTGGGATTCTCTCCGCAACCCAAGTATTTGTTCTGGTAAGAAACAGAATAAAATCTAGACCATATTACCATATTAACCACCACAGCAAAAGATTCACTGATAAAATTCACAGCGAGTTGAAAATGTCCATTACCTCTCAGAATAAAGAAGAAACTACCAAAAAAAAAAATCTTAACTAATCTGTGTAAATTAGAACCCTAGACATAAGAAAAATTTATAAATATAATAAACAACTTCCTCTGCTTTCCTCTCCGTTTACAATCACCAAAATAATGAGGTATTCATTTACAAATTAATACTTACTCATCTTGTAAAAATGAGTTCTGAGTTTTACATTAGTACTAATACATTCATAATACACAAGAAAAGAAAAAAGTTTTTTTTTTTTTTAACTCTATGTTCACGTACTATGCACCATTTATCTGCAAATTCTGCAAAGACACCAGAGCAATGTAATGAATACTTAGAGAAAGATTTGAGTTAGCTTTTAGGTCCCCTCCCCGCCACGTACTGTTTTAGCCCTTCAACAGGTATTAGTTTAAGTGGGTTTTACTGTCTATTTTATAGACATTCCAGTAGAAAATGGAACATTTAAATATGCAAGCTTTAGCTAATCCCCCAACACACAGCCTATGGACTTGGTAGGATTATCCCTTATTATAACACTGTTAGAACTGATACAAAATTGAAGTCTGAGATTAAACACAAGAATTTCTAAAAATGCACTTCTCTGCATTTCTGTTTTATCCTGTTAAAATATCTAATATTTTGAAACATACCTTCAAGTGCCTCAAACAACATTTGATGTGGATTTCTAACATTTATTTATTCCCACAGCATTAGTTGTTTGTTAAGCACCATACTTAAAGTTAGGGCTTTCCCCCTTCAGTCTAATTGCAATCTTCAAGGCATTGAGGAAAAGTGTCATATTTTAATTTACTTTCCGATTTGATAGAGTAATCATCAGATATAGCAACAACATTTTATTTTTCTTACTGCAGTATTTTAGAGCTGCTGTATTAAAAGCTTAATCTCCGTGCCTCATGTTTAATGTTAAATTTCTTTTCATATATGATACTGCTAGTTAAGGATCCACTGCATTGAGGGAACCAAGTTCATTTGCATCCGTTGGCTATGCTAAATGCTCAGCCTAACAGATGGGAATCTAATTGCAGACCTGTTGTCTGGACATTGTTAACAAATGCAGAAGTAGCAATATACAGGGCTTTTTGGAACCAAATTTAGGCTGGCAGCAGGGGAACTCCAGTTAATTACCAACATCTGAATTTCTTGTTTAATGCAGAAAAAGGCAAAAGTAGAGATAGTCAAACTAAAAAGAACTGAAAACAAATCAGAAAATTCATAGACATTAGATCACCCAAAGCAACTATTTTAGAAATTTGGGAGGAGGATTCCATAGTGGTACAATGCAAAAATACATTTTTTGTGAAGCAGTTCCCATTTGAGAAAAATGAAATAAAGTAAATGAAACCATGTAAAGAATTGCAAAACAGCTTGCAATTAAGAATACTGCTTATAAAATATGTATGCTGAATACATCATAAGTAGCAGTATTAATATTACACTTAAGAAAGCAGGAATATGATTGAGCAAAGCTGAGTTCATTCTTTGAGTTGGCTCTGAGCCTCAGAGGAGCTGCAAGATGAGGTTGTCTACTGAAGGCTTTGAAATTACCAACCTCCGTAAATTAGTTTGATGTTTTGTTTGCTAAACAAAGATGCAATTGCTCTTGTAGAAAATTATTTCTGCTAATTTCACTGCACCTCCCCCAAAAGCTGAAGAAGAAACAAAGACTCTCGTCTTTACGCCTACAAACTACCCACCGCGACCTTATTCACCGCAGTGAAAATACACACTGATTTTTCTATGGTATGGCTGGTGCTGACCCTCCCAACATATAGGAGGCTACAGGCTGACGGGCTGCACGCTCATTGACTCTGCACAGGATTCTTGCAACAATTTGACTTATTTTCTTTTTTTCTTTCCTGGGGAGTTTTATTTTAATTGAGAGCATAGTGTTCTCTGGGTATACTTCTGGTTTGAACTAAAGAAGCATTACTATTCATGTTCCCTACGATATCTACACAACCACCTTTTGGGCATCTGTGCTACAAGAAATGGCCAACGCTTGTTTAGGTGACTGAAACGCAACATCAAGAAGTCATGTGATGTTTCAGAAAATGCAGTTACTTTGATGAATAAGTTTCCATCCTAAATACCTAAGATGACTAGAATGGTTTTCCCAAGACCTGATAAATCTGATATCACAGAACAGTACATGGTGGTGGCAAAAAGGCAGAGTGCGGTCTTGATCCAAAGCCTCCTAAGTCAATGGAAACACAGTGTGGTTCAGGCTGCATACCTCAAAATCTTTTCTTGCAAGGATCCATTTTCCACTTTAGGACCTGTGGCTCATCAATACATAATCACAAGTCATCAGACGGACTTCCAAGAACAGTATAGTCCAAAGAGATAAACGAATGAAAATAAAATGGGAATTTATAAGTAAGGACAATTCTCCTGTTTTCTGCTTTCTTCACCTTACTTGCACAATGAATTAAACACTGAATTATAACATTCTTTACCAAAAAAACCTCTGTGCAACCAGTTCTAGACTGCAATCCATTAAGATGACACTAAATAAAACCTAGATATTAGCAAATTAAGTGAATATCCTCTATAAAATACACATATTGGAAGAAGAAAAGGTAATCCAGATGAGATTCTTAAATAATCATTAAGATTTGTCACTAAAAATATATTTTGTTATCCAACACATTTCATTTAATTTGACTAACCCTGCTTGGGTTTAATGAGCTTTCATAGGAGCATAGGGAAAATGAACTCTTTCGCAATTAAGAGAAATTTTTGTTTCTTTGCTTGTGTGGTTGAAGTCCCTATTCTCAGCAGTGCTTTTGCTCTTTCATTTTATGCTCCCCGAATACTTCTTCCTTTTAGAAGTAATCCATTTCTTTATCACCCTTTTTGAGCTCAGACATGCTGCACACATTTGAGTGATGAAGTTGAGGTGGATTGGAGGTGTTTGGCTTTGTAATTTCATCCTTGAATTTTGTGATTACTAACAGGACAACTTTTTTAATTTGCTCTTTTGTCTCGATTCCCCTGGCTGACAATCTGCTCTGTGAGCTAGGCTTTTTAATCAATCACCTAGATAATCAAATGTCACTGGCTATCTGCTCCGTGTAATTACTTTTGCAATTAAAAATCAACCTCAAGTTGCCTCATCTAATTAGAGGGATGGGCAGATTTTCATCGAGATTGATTTTTTAATAAATATTGACTTAAAATGCCATAATCTCATCATATTCTTTCATTTTCTTTGTACCAAAAATCAAACAAATGGAAGAATTAACAAGCAGAAAGATTCATAGGACTTCAAAGGCTTTTGCTAGTTCAGACATACAAAATCGTGCTATACAGAAGCCTAGCTTATCTCAGTCTAATAACACCCAAAAGCTCCTACCTTTTATTAGAAAAAGAACAAAGCAGTTGTACCATTACATATTTTACTTTCTAAATTAGTCCAGATTAAATGAATAAACTCTATGCCATAATTACCTGGCCTATCCGTGACAAAAATATTGTATAGTTTTTAGTGAATTACTCTATGAATGTTACAAAAAAGCATTTACTCAAAAAATAGTATTATGAGTTCCTCTTTCTCCAACACCAATCCAGAGGCTGTCTTTTTCTTTCCCTAAAGAAGAGCCAATTTGAGGATGTCTTTCATCATTTTGCATTGATGAATGCAAATTCAAGAATATATACTATTTTATAGTTACATGAAAACATGTAACGTGAAAAAAACAGGCTAAAGACAAAAGCCTGTAGAGAAGCAGAAGCTGCATTCTAGAAGGAAAAGGCAGACTATTTTTATGCCCAGCAAAGGAATAAATACTCAAATAGCCTCATAAATATTGTTCAGACTGCGCAGCAGCTGGCAAGTTAAAACCAAGATGGGGGTTTACCTTCTTGTCCTCAATTCTGGAATCTGCTCCTCTCTCTGACCTTGAACGTGGTGCACCCTTTGCAAGGAGAGTTTCAGTAGCAGCTCCATGTTATGGTGCTGCTAAGATGAGCATTTCAGTGGGTGAACCTCAACTCCTCGTGCGCTTGAGAGGCACTAACCTACCTAGAGTCCCCTGAACTATTACAGTAGCACATCTCTTGTACAGCTAGAGACCTGTGTTACATGCAATAGGTAGCTGCCTGCTTCCTTCCCATGTCCCTTCAGAAACATTAACACTCAAGGCAGACCCTTTGGCCAAGAGAAGGCAGAAATGCTGTCTGTCTTCTCGACCCTGTGTGCATTGGTGATCTCTGACAGCTCTCAGGAATTCACTTGTACAGTGGCTGGATATGGAAAACATGAAGGGCAAGACAAAAACTGTACAACTCATTCTTGAACACAGGTGGAGAAAATAAACAGTATACAACTGTTATTATAGCAACTAGCTTGCTTAGTGCTTGTTGATGACCCCAAGATGAGCTACATCTGTTTAACAGATGATTATGTATCTCAGTATCCAGATCTCTGCTAAGTAGTTATTACTTAGTTATTACTGTTTAAAACAGTTATTACTGTTTTAAATTAATGAATGGACTTTAAATGTGTTATTCCTGTTCAAACTATAGTGATGGAACAGGATATTATCCTTACAGTTGCTCCATGAATGTATCATTGTACTTTTTACCGGAACTTTGCACAACAAACTTTATTTTCACTGGAAACATCGATAACTAAAGAGCACTTCACAATATCTGTTGAGGTACTTACTAACTTCTGATTTTCTACCATAAGGGTATAATTGAGATGCTTTCAACAGACAGGCTCACAGGGTATTTTTCACTGTAATACAGATGTCTTAACTACACTGCTCTTCTCTGTTGAAGCACACAACTCCCTACCCACTGTTATTGAAGGCAAGACAGCAATAACTTTGAATGGCATAAAGTGGGGGGAAGGAATATAATCCCCTCCTTTTTAGATGAACTACACAAAGTCACTATTTAAGTATTGCCACCAGTCTGGTAACAATATCCCAAGTACTTGTACACAACATTGTATTTGTACAGAAATCTTCACATTGGGTCAGTCACTTTGAAATAATTTCCTAGCTTTTCCATGAGAGTTGCTCAGCTCCCTAGGAGACTAGCTGGTTTTCCTGTCCCGTTCTGGTGTGACCATGGAAAAGCACCAGTGAATAGTGTCACTTGTGGTCTCTTTACCAGTCATTGAATTGCATTCTGTGAAGGCCAAAGCACGAGGAGATGATGGGCTTTGAACAAGGAGCAGATCTGTGAGCCATTTGCTTCTCTGTTTACTCGGGGAGAGGAATGCAGATACTAATCAGGCTGCTGGGCTCAGCAGCAGATGTGAAAGTGGCATGCAAGCCACCCTCCTCCCTGTCGCCTGCTAACAGCATACCGCCCCGTACAAAGCACTTCCACACTTGCGAGGGCTACAGAAGGCTGGAATTCACATCTCCACAAAGGATGGGCTGAGGAGCCCTCTGCGCTCCTGATGCACTAAGACAGGAGCTTCCCCATTACCTCATTCCTCAAGCTAACTAATTTCTGTATTTTTCTCAAAAGGAAAAATTTTGTTTTGCTTTGTCTGCTTCCATACTTACTTAAAAGACAACTGCAGCATTTCATACACTCCCTGCCTCCTCTACCACTCTTGTTATATCAGTATAAATTTTCTCTGGCCAAAATTACACAAATTCTTGAAGGTTTAACTCCATGCAAAAAGAACAGGAAGGACCTGACCAGAAGAAACAGTTCTGAGTAGGCCAGAACAACAAATCACAAGGAAAGAAAATAAATATAACCGCCTGGAAGAATTTTTAAATACCTTTTAGTATATATATCAATATTCTATCCTTTCACAGCAAGACTTCTGACAAAAAAAAAAAAAAAAAAAAAAAAAAAAAAAAACCCAAAAAGAAGAGAAATTAAGAGAAGCCCCTTTCCCAAAGCAAAGCAGACTTTTAGGATCAGAAGCTCCTTTTATTCCTAAAGGCCCCGCATGCTTACACGGATCGGGACAGATGTCCCTGTCCGATGCGACTCGGATGACCTGTAGACTCAAGACACAGGAGCACATACTGAGCCTAGAGGAGAAGCCCCATATTTTGGGTGATTGGGCCACCCACCACGTCACGTCACCACAGCTACAGGGGCCTCTACCATAGCACGGCAGTCCCATGCCCTGGGCACACTTGTTCTACTGTTAGATGCATTTAATATGAAATCTTAAACCTGCAAGTACATTCTGTAATACCTCTTAAATATAGAGAATACAGAAGCAGCCCATTTTTTTCTAGATTTTTTTTCCTAGAATGAATTCAGCAGAAATTGCATAATGATTTGAGAAGTTTCATGAAAGAGACAACATAGAAGTTGTAAAGACTCAATTTCTTCTCTAACAGTTTAGTCTTCGAGACGTTCTCAGTAATACATCTTCTTCCTAGTGCACCATAGAGCATTTGGTGTCTTAGAAAAATCATTATAACGCAAGTGTTATGTAAAGTACTTTTCTTGCATTTGGTGATAATGCCATATTTTTTTCAAAAGGCAGGCTTCTAATATAATAAATTTATGGCAAAATAGAAAAGGAAGATTAAGAATTGTTTTACATTCTGCAGTGTAAGATTTCTAGTTATATTAGCATTTTGAGGAGGATTTATTTGGAGATTGAGGATTAATTCCCATGAAATCATTATACAAATTTCAAAATGTCAACTACTTGGATAGAGCTTATGATTTTATCTTCTTATTTTGACAGGCAACTGTGTAAAACAACTTCTGAGTAGAAGCCACACAGAAATAAAGCAAGGGTAGGATAAATAAAGACAGAATGAACCGCACAGGTTTCCTGATCAGCTGTCTTTTTATTCTGATTACTTGTAGGACAGAGCAGTAATAGACGTTTTCCTTTGCACAAAATAATAAAAGCAGTACTTATCGCTTGTTGCCTACAGCTAGTGGCAAAAGGAAATTAGAAAAGTCCAATGAAGCTGAGTAGTAATTAATCATCATACAGTGGGGCCTGTCAAATCAGAGGGGTCTTTCCAGCTGATAATGCTGCCCAGCACAATTTAGACTGATAGAAATTAGAATTTTTTTCCTCTGGCAAAAAACAAAAAGACTAGAGTTAGCACAAATGTGGCCAACTGTTCACTTTAATGACTGCCTGACCCATTTACAGTTGATGTCTGCACCGAGTTTAACTCAAAACAAAACTGAAGAAACATTGCATATTACTCAAAGCCCAAAAAAAAAAAATCCATAACTATTCTGTCTGTAGCACTTAAGTAATGCTAAGCTGCTGCTTTTTAAAAAACAAACAAATCCATTGTTTTTCACTGGTGCAAAAGAAGGAAACATCAAAATTCACAACAAGCAATTCATACTCTTCTGAAATGCATTAAATAAAACAGTATAAACATGAGGAACCTTCTCTTTCTTTTACAGAAAGGCAGTCTCAGCACTTCCCACAAAGACAGAGTAATTAGCAGAACTGGAGGGCTATGCCCCCACCCCATCAAAGCCAAAATTTTGCCACTGATCTTAAAGGAAACTTTATTAAATCCTGACTGGGAGAGGAAGAGGACCTGATTTCAAGTCGACCTAGACAGGCGACACCTTATATAACTCTGAGCTCTCTGTAAATGCACTACGCAAAACCCAGCCAGGAGCAGCATCCAGGTACGCAGGGGCCAAAAAATAAAGCAGCCAAATGCTTTATGGTGAGGACCAGCTCAGAGGCAAAGCTCAGCAGAATGGCAAACCCTTGGCCCTGCTTGCTCAGAGACAATCCTTTTTTCCCCCCAAGAGGTTCACCTCAACCTTTCCGCAGTTTTCCTGATGCCAAGAGGAGACACTAACCTTTTTCAGGGGCATTGGAGATTAACCGGGAGGAAGACGAGGTCTTTTCCTCTGCTTTCCCCTTAGCACCACTGCAGCAGGCAGGTCTGCTTCACCTCTTCTGTGCTAAGCCGCCCACGATGGAGCCTCTTCCTGCTCCTTGGCTCTGCAGGTGAACTCTACCCTCAGCGTATGCACCCCCCCTTCTTCAATTTACTTCCTCACCTAAGGGAGTCTAGAAGAAAGCCAAACAGCATCCTGTTCAACTCATCCACCTCCTGCTCTGAAGCCTCCTGAGCTGTAATTGAGGATAAAAATTTCCAGGTGAGGAAATGCTGGGTTTGGTCAGGGACCTGAATGCACTAATAGCTCCTAACGGCCCTGACGAGGCTCACATGGGGTGGCCTACTCAGCCAGCCAGGGATCATCAGGCCTTGCCCCACAGTGCTGCAGTGGAGCTGAGCTCCAGCCCCACCACAGCCTCTTCCCTGGCCATGGGCCCAGCGGGCTGAGCCCTGCCCCACAGAGGTTCTCTGTGTGGGAGATGCTCAAAAGCACAGGTAGAAGTAGGCAGAGGGCCTCTATGGAGAGGACAGCAATATCATCACAAGAACTACATGGGATGGCAGTATAGGTACTCCTGCTCGTGGCTGACTTGTCCTTGAAGCCCCTGTGGAAAGGCATAACTAAATGAGAACTTCAGAAATTAAAAGCCACCAAAAATAGACAAAATTCCTCATTCCACAAATGCCAAGGACCAAACACACTCACTGTGGCTCTTTTAAAACCAAGCAAGTTATTATTAAATAAATCCAAAGCACAGCCGAGCAGATGACAAAAGCGATCATCCTGAAGAGCACTCTTTTTATTACATGTAGGCCTGCTGCCATAAAAGTGCAACCATAATAGAGCAACAGAAGCCATCAGGCTCTGTTACGGACTGTATGTTACGCTGCTACAGAAAGAGCAGGGAAAAAGTTTTAGGCACACACGTATATACACACAATGTATGGGCCAATTCGATGCGTTTACATCTGAATAATATGGCTGTATTTCTTCCTTGTCTCCATGGACGTAAGGGGTTCCATATTGTCACCCAAAGTGCATGGTGCATGCATGGGTACCTCCGGCAAAACGCCTCTGTGGCCATAAAGGCTCTATAAATCTGAGCCCGTGCATCGCAACTTGGAGGGAGCTGAGGGGAGCGCAGCGTGTGCAGATAACAGAATTAACATGTGAAAAACACATTGTTTTCCTTTCATCTGAGGTATAACACAGATTCATTAGGAGATCTGCATGCTCCTGTACCTTTCCCCCACTACTAGAATGAATGAGTGCTATTTACATATGTCATTAGTGGGAAAATCCCCCATGGAGGACTGCATTGAATCCTAATTTGCACTGAATAAAATGCTTTATATGATGTAAGACTGTCAAGTGCTCTAGACAGTGCAAATGCGTGTTTAATCACTGCAAAAGGTTAGACATGACATAGTGCAAAATACGTCAGAGAGAATCACAGGCAATATGTGAGTGTCTATACTCACTGGTGCTTTGACTGGCAGAATTAAAAAGGCATCTCAGCAAGTGAAATGTTGCAATAGCAACAACAAAATGTTATGACCATACAAATTAAACTTAGCTCAAACACAGGACACTACATTGCATCTGAACCTTATTATAGCACTTAACTTCTTTCCATCCTGGTTTGTACATACCCTGTGCAACCATGTGGATAGGGCTGGAAAGACAATGACAAATACTTGAGAGGAATCCCACATCAAGTTTTTGGGTGGAAAACTTGAGAACTTTCTTTTCATGCTCACACTCAACAGATCCAATCCATTTCCTGGAGTTTTGTCAGCATCAGAACTGCAGAACTACTGGTACATCCATGCGTAAAGCAATCAAAAAAGCATTTTCTCAACACACTGTTTACTAACATGATCATTTTTCCCCAACCTGGGATGTTGTTACTGTCTTTACAGCTATTATGGGGTCCTTCTGTGACCTTCATCAAATTCTGTGACCTGCGTAATGCAGGAAATCCGACCTGCAAGACCTTACAGTTGCTCTTGACACCAAAACCACCGAATCCCCTCGCACGTCAAATGGAAGTCGCGCTGCACCATCAGTGATAGGTTTGACACGTAAGGCTACAACAGAAACATTTACTCTCCTTTGAAAAAAAAAAAAAAAAAAAAGGATTTTAAGAAAAATAAGCAATGAAAGCCATTGTAAAACTTTATCCTCTTTACAAAAATATCTTAATGGCACTGAAGGATAGTGAAGAAAAAAAAAATACAAGCACCACTGAAATACTGTTACTCTGTGGAGAATTAATGCCAAAATATTTGGGTCTCCTAATTTCCTTTTCTCATTTGTTCAGGATTCTGCATTTTCTGGAGTAAATTACAAAGCTCTTGTCGATTCCACTGGCACCAGATCAGGACTATTTAAAATTTACCCTCGTGAGAAACTGCAGGCCCGTGCCTTACCGATGTAATCATGTCAGCCTCACCAGAAAACAGAACAGTTCTCTGCATCTTCATCCCCTTTGGATTCTAAGTTAGTGATATGTCATGAAACAATACAAGATTTCAACACTGAAACAACTAGTTCAAATTTCATTATTTACACAAATCTGGAAAATAACCACAAATAGACTTCTGTACAGAAGGCATTGCAGCATAAAGCACGTAGTCGTAGACAAGATGCAGAAAAAAGTCCTCAGTCAATAGAAGATGAGGAAGGAGGACCCCACTATTATTCATTAAATGCACATTTAAAAAAAAAAAAAAAAGCACAGCAAAATGGAATTATTAAAGAAACAACCCAGTCTTTCCAGAAAAAAACTCTTGAAGGGAAAAGAAAAAAAAAGTCTTGGAGGGAAATATTTAAACATCCAAAGAATTTAAATCGGGTTGTGAGAGAAGCTATTTAGGCCACCAGAAGATAAACTGCATATAAATCAAGCATAGGCACTCTTCCCCTGCTCTTCCTAAATTAAGTATGTACTTAAATCCCCACTGACTTGAGTGAATGCATTTCCAAGGCTAGTTTGTATAGAAATAGGTGCACTAGACTGATAATATACCACACTCTTACGTTACATAGTGGCTTAGTTGTGAGGCAAAGCAGACTTTGTGCTGCTCTTGAGCATTCTGTCACATAAGTATTCATGTATTTAAAATCAAGCACATACTTAAGCATTTTGCTGAACTGGAGCCTTACAGCAACTTAGGATCAAAGTTTGAGTATCATGAAAGCACATGGCTCCTCTTCCAGAGTTTGGTAGCTTAAAATACTTCCAGTTTAATGATAAACAAACTTAATGGAATCCTGCTAGGGTAAAAAGATCCTCTCAGCCCTCAGCAAATGTGGTGTTGGATTGCTGCCTTGTCCTCCATACATCTGCCTATGCGCCCCTTTTCTTCCCTTCTTTCTTTCCTCTTTCTAAGGTTCCCAAAGGTTTCTGTGGTGGTTAGAACGGCCTGGGCAGGTCAGTGAGACACCTTGCCTGTCACTAATCCATCCAGAAGAATCTGTAGACAAAACAAAAGGAGTTCCCTTAATTAGTGCCTCCTGGTCTGATGCTACTTAGCTGGGTATTTAGAAACCGATGCTCAAAGCACCTCTCAGTGTGTTGCCTTATTCCAAGGCATAGATAGAAGAACTTCACAGTTCCCTGCCCAGCATCTGCCTGGGAAAGCTTGTTTGCTAAGGCAACATTTGCCTTCACAGGGAAGACAGCCATCTCCTTGTTTAAACACACGCCTTGAGTTTTGATTTCCACACTGCTTCAAGCAAGTGGCATGCAGGCAGGAGACCCTTATTAAACATCTATGGAAGTCAAAATCTCATAAATCATTAGTTGACCTGTTATTGCCTTCCATTCATCCTCAAAACCACACAAAAATTAGCAACCTCCAACTTGAACTTTGTTCCAATATTCATCACACTAACCCAGCAGACTTAGCTGATAAAAAAAGAGACAGACAGAAAGTAGTAAAGCAAAACACTTTTTTTTTTTCATTAAGAAACCATATAATGTTAAAGTGGACAGCATCTGAAAGCATACATTTATAATGATCCAGTATACCATCTTTCCTTCAGGATACTGTTAGCCAGCTCTCTTGTATTCAGCTCTACATTTACATATAGATTGAACCTTTCTAGGAAGCAATTTTACGCATTTTGTCTTAATATTTTTCTCATTAACATTGCACATAGATTAAGCATTTCAAGAAGGAAAAGACATACCTGGATATCATCAGCACAATTTCTAGAGATCATGTTTGCTTTTGAAGAAAAATATTTAATAAGAGACTAGTAAGCACAGGACTAGTCACAAGTGGATTTTCAAGAATCAGATAAAAATTTTACATAAATTACTCTGGTCCTCTTAAAACAAACATTTCATTAATTACCTCCTCTGGTAGTAAGTAACAATAGAAGAAAAACAACAGCAAAATTGCTTGTAAAGCAAACTTCTCTCACAGGGCTCAGTATTTCAGTAAGGATCATTAGTCCTAATCAATCGGAGCATTTAATCATGTGCTTAAGTTTAGGCTTACAGATAAGCATATGCATAGTCAGATAAGGCTAAGCATTGTGCTGAACTGGAGCTGAAGTGCTCAGCATCCAGCCGGATTAAGCCTGTACTGCTGAAATCTAAATTTTCTTCATGTCTTATTTGCAGACGGGGTATAGGATTCAAATTAGAGGGAGGATTAAGAAAAAAAAAAGAAAGAAAGAAAGAAAGAAAAAAAGGGTCCTCATGATAGCAGGGCCAGGCTAAGCAAACATTTCATGTACACACCAGAGGAAAGATGAAAGGAAAGCAGCTGCCCTTCCATGGTCAGAAATTCTTATCTGCTGACCGAACCTTTGTTGGTTTGAGAAAGCACAAGTGGTCTGCACTGGCGGAAGGTTCAAAGCAATTTTTTAATAGATAATGCAATCAAAAGTCTGTCTATCTGTTGAAATATTTAGAAGAACAAGATATCACTTTGACCTCCCTACACCTGCGACCTTTGTCAAAGACTTTAAGAAGTGCTTTACACTTGTTTATGTTTTTTATCTTTAATGGGCTTCTGCATTTTTCAAAGATTAACATTTTGTGAAGTTCTCTGAGCAAGAAACACATTCTGCAACTTCTGGCCAGCGCTTTAAGGAAGAAGCTGCCTGTGCAGATTTAGTGCCAAAACAAAACTCAAATCAAAACCCACCAGGAGGGAGCTGGGGCTGCTGCAGAGGAGCGCACAGATCTGGCCTGATACTGACTGTTGCCCATTGCACATCCAAAACAGGAAATGAATTAGCCCAGCTAATGCATTGTGGATAAGATAGCATGGTGCATCACTGAATGTTCATCAGAAAAAAAGGAAAATAATGTCTCTGCTATATTTTTAATAAATTATCTCAACATTTACAACCACTTAGAAAGAATTATATAGAAACAAACAACAAGAACTCCATAGGAGAATTTACCAGTACAAACTTCAGCATTTTGGCAACAGTGGATGGTTTCTTAGATTAACTTATGCCAAACAGAATCGTGCAAGGCCCCAGACAAAAGTGAAGTGGGTGAATATCCACCATGTAGACTTTTACTAGAGAAATCTGCATATAGAATAATCATCTGCTATCCCACTAGTCTTGTATATACAGTATTGGAAGGGATCCAGGAAACAAAAATTCAGCACCTGAGGCTGCCACTTCATGTGCCTGCTGATAGCAGGGACAGTGACACATGCCTTTCTTGTGAAGTGGCCTAAGTGCAAAGAAGAGTACATGTTCCTCACATTCTAGAACTAGGGCCACCTCTCATTCGTTAACTGCTTATATTACTGACTGTGATCCCACTTCCTTCCTTTTATCCAAGTACACTCCAAACACATTGGTTATACCCTATGTTACTTTCTACCCAAAAGGTCACTCTTCGGTTCACTTTTTCCAATTAATCACTATACAGGTGTATTTGCTGGCACTTGATCTAATCAATACACTCAACATACCTGCTCAAGTTTTCTAAGCTACTTGCAGCTAAGCTAACTTGCAGCTAGTCTTTTCCCATGGCACATAATCTTTTTGAAATAACTGATGCCATTCTGAAAATTCTCTGCCTCTTGTAACGTCCTTGGACTTGACTGTGCATCTCTCGCTCCTGTCCCAAATATAAGTGTTACTCGGTCTGATCCAGCATGGAGTCAGTCCCAGGTGGCTCATTTTAACTGAAACCTTTCTCAATGACAAATCAGGTATCAACAGAATATACGGAATTATATCAATGCTTCAGCAAACTCACCATCCCTCTATCTCACTTCAAGGACTCACCTTTGTGGGAGGATTCATCCCAGTAGGTTATTCCCCGACAGAATCTTTAGTTCAGGAAATTTTGTCCAAAAACAAGGAGTTTTCTGCTTTCTCACTATGGAAGTACTTTTACCTGCCATATTTACCTTTCCAGAAGCCAGAGCTGGACTCAGCAGCAGCCAACGGGCCAGAGCAGCAATATTTCTGGTGGCGATGCTGCAAAGCACGACAGGCCGTAACAGGGAAAAAAGGCTAGCGGAGGACTAACAGGATGAAGTTTATAGTTCAGCAGAGGTCAGAGAGGAAAGTTAGAGAGCGACAGATTTATAGATTTAATGAAAAAGAGACTATGAAACAGTAACAAAAATATGGCAAATTAGACAGGTATGTAGGATTCTCTTTTTCTTTTTCCCTTTAGGTTTAACAGAATGCTTAGACCAACATGATTCTTTTGTTATACTAGATAGTATTTTTGAAAAACAGCATTACAAAAGGTTAAACATAGAACAGATGTAAGTTATAAAATACAAGCTGATCAAAGCTCAGATTTTGAGACAGATATGTTAGCAAATGATGATAAATCAGTCCCACTAGAATTGTAAGAAGCAGACAAATGTAACTATGCAAGAGTGAAAGTCAAGAGTTGAAAACAGGGAAGGAAAGAAAAAGAGTGGAAACAAATGTTGAAGTTAATTCTAGACACCTTGTGCAGACCATCAAGTGACTACATTCCACAAAAAGGAGAATAATATCTACTGACACATACCAGTTTGCTTTCAGAATGACTCCGATGGTTTAAATTCTTAAAACTTATTTAATATATACACATTTCTATTTGTTGTCTATTTAGCTGATGTTCTCAAAAGTTTTTAAATTACAGAAAGTACTTACTGCCATGATCAAACTATAAAGGATTTAAAAATGTATAAAAACAGGTACTCATTAGGAAACTCTAATATTTGAGTTACCTTGCTGATTTCTTTTTTAAAGAAAGCTAAAACTTTTTAATGCGTCCAAGTTAGGACAAAATATACAGAAAGTTCAGTCATTTCTATGAAACTTAGAGGTTCGATTTCTTTCACTTACATGGGTAAACAAATAAAACACAGTGAGAAACACGGTATTTACAAAGTCGCAAGTGAAACAGAAAACATTTAAAAGTGCAAGAAAAAGGAGGTAATTGTTAGGACTGTCAGCAGGGGACCACTGCGATAATTTGATCTGAACTCTGCTAACAAATCACTGCACCATTCTTTCTACTTTAGTATCTGTTTATGCTTCTACAAATTGAAACCCCACTGGCAATGCACTGCAGAACAGAGCCCAGCACAATAACACATCAGCCTGGCGATTAGTTCAAGGTGGGGAAGGATTAGTTGACCATCCCAAACCTACAGTCCTCCTCAATATTTTGTCTTTCCCTGCTGAGGTAAAAGGGTGCAGACATATGTAAGTAATAAACTAACAGGCTTCCATCTACTTGAGGCTGAGTGGAAGGAATGCAGAACAAAACTATAAAAAAATAATAGACAAAGGGGTAGTGAAGACTTGGGGGAACTCAATACCACATCTGCTAAGCTATGCTGGGATGTAGCACCAGGATGTCCATAAGCTTTTAAAGATATAACTATGCCTTTTTGTGATCTTGCAGCACACTGTTACGGCCTAGGCACGCCAACATTTAGACCTGACACAAGATCAAAAGGCTGATAAATGAGAGGAAAGGGGATGTTTGACCCACTAAACCATATTCTACAAGAATTCAAGGCTTTTTAAAGCAATAAGAAAAGTAATATATTACTGCATCTTGAATACATTGTGACATTCTTTTCTAAAAAACATGATTAATATCTAGATTCATTATATGCTTTTATGCATGTATATATACAGACATACATATGAGTACATATGTTTATGTTTATCTCTGTGAAGATATTTTAGCTCATAAAAGGCTTCTGGAATTTTCATTTCTGAAAAGTAGTATCAAAATCATTTGCTAATTGGAGTTTAGTTATTTACATGTCAGATTTCTTACTAGCAAAATATATAACGATGATGACAATCAACAAAAAGACAAAGAAACTGAGCACAAAACTGTTGAATAAAGTTGAATAAATTGAAATAAGCTGAATAAATTGAAATAGGTTATTTTTTCTATTTTAGCTAGTATGTGTTACACACTAAACTTCTGCTACAATGGAATTCAGGGTTTATTTCATTATCTAAATGAAGCCATTCTGAGTTTGAGCTTCTCATTTTACAGGGTTGTACCAGCACCATCAGGGTTGCCATATCACCAAGCCTTCGGAAAAGGGTTAGGAATCTTTTGCTGGCAACAGACATAAGCAACAGAAGCTAATATTAAACATCCAAACCTAGTAAAATATGTATTTAACTAAGAATGCACCGATAGCAAGTAAACCCAGAAGTATGATGACAGTATTTACTGTGAACAGCAGGTGAGAAGTCAGCAATCTGCAAACTTTGTTCCTAGACCTATGCAGTACCATCATCCCAGTCATAAACCCCTTCTAGTTTTCTGAAACATGCCCCAAATCCACTGACAATCCTTGCAGGTCTCTTCCTTATGCCACTGAGCAGCCGGGAAGGTGAGCACTGGCCTCCCTAGCCCCCATCGATGACTTTGAGGCTCCGTACGCTCTCTGGAAGAAGAATTTAGTATCAGCAGTTCCTGTGCTAATCCCTCCTCAGAGCTCTAGGTACTCAGCACTTTTGGAAATCAAGTTAATAACTATTAATGACATAGAAAGATGGGGCCTGAATCTTCACAGTACTCCTTATTTAAGCATATTTCACATCAAATTCAAGTGGAAATTTAGCTGTGTTAGGTGAGAGCCTTGCTGAAAAGGGTCCAATACCTTCAAAAAATGACCTCAGAAACTCAATCAAATTACATTTGGATGAAAAAGCGATGAGATGTTCGGATTATCCAGACACCTCAGAAACCTCCTCCTCCCAAATAAGAGTGTTGTACAAATGCAGCAGGCATGAGGAGCCACTTTTTAAGAGGGTGAGAATTGGGGTTATGGAGAAGGTTGAGCACATCCCTTCTCTTTAGTTCCCATGTAAGGAGAAGGACCTGCTGTTGTTAGGTTTGGATATTTCAACACGGGCTAATTGCATCATCTCGTATGTTGGCACTTGGCACAACCCGCCCGCTCCGATAGCGGTTACCCTGGTGCAGGGTTCCCTGTGCTGAGCATCGACACATGTCCCAGGCCACGAGGGATGCTCTGCTCCGAACGGCCGGGCCGCCTGCCTTGAACAGACAGCAAGCACCATCAGCTGAAGAGTGGATGATCAGTACGTCACACTCAGTGCCCACCTCCAGACTAGGGATTTCCCAGCTTGGGTGTTTGGTTTCTGTCTCCAGCAGTTCGTCTGGGCTCCGGCACGGTGGCCGGGATGCTGTCGTGGTCCCAGCCGGAGCTGGTGACATCTGGGAGTGCAGAGGGCAAGCAGGCATGGAAAAAAGTATGCGCAGAGTCAATTTTTAGAAGTGGGTAAAAATAACACTGCTTGACTCTGCTCTAAAAAGGCCCGGCAGAGCAGAAGCCTCTTTGCAGATAGACCCGAGTGAATTTGCATCTTGTTGTCAGCTGCACGAAACAATTAGTCAGGAAAGTGCAGCGAGCGCCTACAGGTTGTAGACAACACATCTGTGCAGCCAAGATCAAAGCACGCAGTAACAGACATCAGACGACCCGAGAAATTACTTGGCAACAATTCAACTTTTTCCATCAAACTGCCCCCCCAGCCATGAGGGATGCCAGGAGTTACCTGCTCGCGCCAACGGACGCGGCTGGAGCAGCGCGGCCCTGCGCTGCTGTTGAGAGCGTCGGCAGCCACGGGCAGTCAGCGCGGAGCACAAATACAGCAGCACCTACATACAAAGCTCTGGATTTTAAACTTGACAAATTTGAAAAGAAAATCACTGTCAGAAACGTTAATATTCATAAAGTGGATATTTTATTTTTGTTTGTTCTTAGGCGAATTCCAAGCAAACAGGTTCTTGGCTCTACTGGTCCTGGAAACCTGTCTCCCAGTGAGGAGACGTCCAAATTAAAGCATGGGTTTCTTCCTCAGAGACATTTCGGTTTCTCTATTCTCAAAAGGGACAATGCACAGGTAATTTTGTTTTTATGCAGCTTTGGTGTCTATCCTGTCGTGCCACCAGCTTTTCACACCTGGGGTTTAATGAGGCTTTTCCATTAGGAGCTCGGAGGTTTCAGTGCAGAAATAAAAAATACATTTGCATCATTACCCACTTTTCCTTCACTGCGGCCACCTTCGAGACCAGAGGGACTCTCGCTCTGCACCCATCTGAATACCCATAAAATTAACACTGGCTACATGTTGCTTGGCAAACAAGCACTGTTTGATGGATGCAGAAAACCTGCACAAAATCCTACAAAACGTTACTTTGCAGTCAAAAAAGCCTCTCTGCATTTTTGACTGGATTTAGTACTACTTCCAACTCACCAGTTAAAAGCAGCCAAGTAATTTAATAAATGCGTTTTAATGCCATCTTAAGTGACGCGGTTACATTAAAACCATGTCACTGCACAACAGAACCTCTGTATTCCCAGGGAATACAGTACTGATTTTAACTGATGTGAAAATATACAGATTTTAATAGCCTCTTAATCCTGCCAATTTTGCTAATAAGATTAATGTCTAAAAGGCAAACAAACAAACTGTACTCTTGACACTTAAAACAAAAAAAAATGCAATTCCTCCTGAAACAGCCTTTTGCTCTATCATGGCCTCAGTCCAGCAATGGGACTACCCCGTGCCTGAAGTTAATCGAGTGCTTAAGTGCTCTGCTGGACTGAAGCCTGCAATAACATAAATCTGAGTGCACAAATTATCATTACATATAAGGAACTTCTGAAAAATAAAAATAATTAAATGACTGGAGCTGTTCATATACATATTTGAGTTCCATAACATAAAGCACATTTTATATAACGCCAGTGCTGTCAATGTATTTCTCAAGACCTTTCCCTGTCTTTCACATGTCTTCCCAACTGTCTACATCTCAGCTTCCAGCCACTGACTTATGAAGTGAACCCTTCTTTCAGCTCTGTATTCTGATCTGTATCAAAATCTGAATGGATAGACATTCAATACTACTGGGCTACAGGCCTGCTCTTTGGGAAAATGATTTGCAACACAACGTTTGCACTGGAGAGTGGGTGAGTATTGTTGGAATGGTAGAAGGAAATTATGAAAGGAAGTGAAATGGGAAATTAAAATATCAAAGTAAGAGGGAAATGGGATTTAATGGAGCATTTTTTACATTTCATCTTTTGGGTATTATCTGAAAATATTTGGACTTCCTTTTCCTCCTATCAGCCAGGCCTTTTCTTGAGCCTTAATTTTCATTTAGTTTTTATCTCTGTCAGACAGTCTGCCTTTATAGGGTCTTCTTGCTCCTGCTCTAAGAACATTCAGACTAATTTCTTTTTCCTTTAGCCATTTATCTTTCCAACACCCATTCAAGTCTATGGATGCATGCATCCTGAATGAGGAAAAAGACTAACTAAGACTGTATAGGCCATAAATGTGACCAGGAATCAAAAGTAGCTTGCGGATTAAAATCCATCAAAACTCACCATCCCAAGCAAAATACTCAGGCTGTCTAGACACACAGTACATCTAGCATAAGGCAAGGAAGAAGAAACATGTTGGACTCACTCTTCATTAATCCTACATTAATAAGTAATATAGGAAATGATAAAAACCAGAAACAAATTCTGCAACAGTGTTTTTCCCAAACTCTTTGTCCTTCTATAAGAATATTGGCACAAAAGCTCCAACTTCTACAGAAAACTCTTTTCCTACAACTTTCAGTGCTGTGATTAGCAGTGGGAGCTACCAGCACTACAGAGAGTTTTGTCAACACTGGTCAGTCTGAAGGGTTTGGTGTAGCCTATGTCAAACATCCTGAGCATGAGTAATTGACCTGCACAAGCCCAGAAAATCCAGCGTTGCCTAAATCCACTGCATTCAGGGCTCACCTGATGCAGCATTGCCTATGCGTGCAGCACGGCTGTCTCTCCAGTAATCTAGAGCCATCTTGTTAGTTTTCTAGCTGAACTGCTAGAGGTTTCAGAAAAGTAAGCTGATTTCACTGCCCTAAGTGGTAGCTTTGAAAAGCAATGTGGAAACAAGAGAGCCTATGAGCCCCCCCAGCAGAGGACGGCATTCAGAAGAAATCAAGCTTTCAACGAACCCTCCCATTGCAGGAACCACTGATCAGCTACTTCTGCCCTCAGGTCACTAGTTTAGCAAGGATCAAGACATTTCACTACTCCAGAACACAGATTAGTCTGCATCCCTTCTGGAAGGACTGTCATGACTTACAGATATTTCTGTCGCTGCTGGTAAGAACAACGTACACGTTGTGCTGGTTCTCTCTCTCAGAAAGAAGGCTACCAGGCACACATCTCAATTTCTGCTACTAGCATCACCTCCTGAACAAAGCACACAGGATCTGGGGCCGTGGAGCAGAAACCCACCCTTCCTGCCCTCCTTAGCCCCAGTCTGGCTTTTCATGCCTTCCCTCAGGACCATGAGGGGCAAGGCAGCTGGTGCTGGAGGTGGCTCTACCATCTTCACCAGCTTTCAGCCATCACAGATTCCCCTTGACGTGGGGAATGCTCCCTTCCAGACCTCTGACGAGTCTGCAAAATCAGCGTGGTGGACTGGAAAATCTGGTCATGTGTATTGATTTCTGCATCATGTTACAACTGCACTGGCTACGCATTGTTCTGGGGCACTGGCTTCTCGCCAGGTTAGAACTGTCAAAATTAGCCACGGAGTATTTTCATTCAACTTTCTAAATATGTAACATTGTGAAATCATCTCTTCTGTGTGTGCAAGGAACGGATTTTTCAAGGAGGTGTATGAAAAATGATGGTACCCTCCCCATGTTTAATACAACTGAAATTTTCAAGGACTTAAAGACCATGTGGTAAGAATGAACAAAAATATCATAAACCTTCTTTTTTTACAACTCCACACTGCCACCATAAATCAGACCAAGTAGCTTTGCCTTTAAAACTGAAAGGACTAAGACATACACACATTAAACATAAAAATTAAATACTGAAGAAACCTTCCTATAATCATCTATACTTCAGTCAAATTCCTTACGGAATTCACAGTCACATTGCTTCAAGTTAAAAAAAAATATACCTAAATACTTTTAAAGGAATATATAACAAGGAGGATAAATAACAGAATTTTGAAGTAAACCATGCGGTCACCATTTTCATAAGTCTTTCAAAAGAGATCTGGTTCCCTACAACAAAACATATGAACTTGTGTGAACTATTGCACATCATTAAGAGCTGAGAGGCATCACCAGAACATTATGGTTTCTTAGCTTATTTCATCGCAAGATAAATAATTGTGAAATAAAACCATACTAAAAAAAGTCTCTATTGATCCTAGATGAGACAAAAAAAGTTATTAGGAATTTTTTAATAAAATGTGTTTTGATAAACTTCTTGGAATAAAAAATCTTTTAAAAAATAGGATAACTTTTAACATTCACATCATTATCAGAGAGATGACATTCGACAAGTAGTGTCATAAGAAAGACCAGGCTTGGAGGAAGAGAGAGTACCTTTTATGAAAACAAATTTTACTGTTGTAAAGGAAGGAAAGCTTTCAGGCAGAGAACCCCTTATTGGGTTACAGAAATAAATCAAATGCAAAGCTCAGCATAGACTAGGGACTGTTTATCTAATATCTACATTGTTTTTATCAACGTAAAAAATTTGAGGGGGGAAAAAAGGTAATGAGAACCTGTGGGGCAGGAAAAGAGGCAGGTAGGTAGTGTTAGCACCTTTGCAAAAGTGGGGTTTAGCACACCATGAAGTGGGAGAAATTGCAAAGGCTGAACCGATTTCTACTCTGTGATTACCTCTCCCTATAAATCCTGCCTTTCCTTAGGGTATAATTCGACACTACATCTTCTTTAGCAGCAAAGCTGTTTTAGGAAATTTTGCATTCTTCCCTTAACCTGTTGGCTCCTTTCTACACCTGCACTGCAGTACTGCCTGCTCCACTGAGCCGGCGTCACCATCGGAGCGCGCTGTGCAAGATCATCAATAGGATCTGGAGTTAACAAAAACAAAAAGCCCTCGACACCTCCAGAAAGGATACTTGGGAGCAAAGCCAAGGGTGAGAAAAACCCAAAATGTCAAACTGCATCCTCTCAAAATGGTAAAATATTCCCCAAAGGTTCGATTTGTTAGCAAGGACTTCAGATTAGCAGACACAATTCATTTATGTTTGGCAACGTTAACTAATTATTATCTGCAGACAGGAAGCACAGCTGCTCTGTGTGCTCTACCAGCAGTATAAAGCATATTAAGAAAGCAGCAGCATGATAGAAAACATAGCTCCAAAGAAATCATATACTGACAAACTTTCAGGGATTTCAATTGTTCACTTTTTAATTGGTATTATTTCTAACAAGAAAAAAATGGCTATCCTCAAGAGACTGCAGCATTATATTTGCTTGAAAGCTTATTCTTTAAATAAAAATGGCTGTTCATAGAAAGTCTATTAGTTCCTTCCTTCATCCTCATCGAAATATGTTCTATCCCTTGGGAAATAAATTTTAATTTACTGTAATTTTTCTTGAGGTTTTTCACTTAGTATGTCAATGTACACTTCTCCCTCCTCCCTTTTTTTCTCTTTGTGTAAAGACCAAGCTTTTTATGAACAGAATTAAATGTGAACAAATAAAAAACAAATGAGTCAAAATCTGAAAAACAGCTGGAATTTTTATGGATCATTCTTTACAGCACTCTTAATTTTAATTCAGTGTTCATGTTTCTGTTTTCTAAGGAACAACAGGGAAAAGGAAGCCTCCTACTAAATAATACAAAATTAAACAAGTCCAGTTAATATTGCCTATTGACCTAATGTGTGAAAAGACTCCAAGTTTCTTATATAGAAAAGCTTATCTATTTACTCATTTGGGGCAAAAATTACAGTGACTTCAAGCGGACCAAGCTTCTACAAGCTTCAATCCAGCATGGCTAGTGCTCGGTACAAGGTACCCTTCTAAATCCATAGCAATGAATGATTGAGTGAACAAGTGAATGAATGAAGATAGCCATGGTATTTAGAAGTGCTGAACATGCACAAAGTGGTGACGTGAAGAAAGCAGCCAGCAAACCGTGAATATGTGAATGTAAATTCTCTTTCTTGTAATCAATATGGCAGCCAACCAACACACAAGCTACGAGCTGCCAGAAGGCTATTAAAATAAGAACGCTAATCCAGATACGAAGTGATAAAGATATGCCTAAGGATAAGCCACACATCACCAAGGTTCACTACATTTATGGTATCACTTCTTTTTTGTATTGAACATGTACAAAGTGGAAGAATCATGGTTCACTGCTCCAACTGAATGGATCGGACATCATGCTAAAGTAAAGGGCAAATGTAGCCAATATTGACAATTTGCGAGAAAATGAAAAGGTATATTAGATGGAAGCAGCAAAATTCTGCATGAAGAGCTGCTTTTTTAAGAGATGTGCCTCAGTTTGAAACAGGTGAAAGTCTGTTCTACCAGGGTAGGGCCAAGTTCTGTGAGAGCATGGAGGCCAACACAGAAACACCAGCCCTGGGCAGGCATGGGGCAGGACTATGTAACCATTCCCACTTCAGGTATCCTTCGGTTGAGACTTCTGCTACAGGTGAGGATGGACCATCAACAAGTCAGGTTCTCCATTGTCATGCTCAGCCTATCAGCCCTTTGTTATCTATGACTGCTAACTTCATGCTAGCCTCACTATCGATTTCCCTCACTATTGATTACACTTTTTTTTTTTTTTTTTGAAAAAAAGCTTTGCTTACTACTGATATTTGACTAACAAACCTGTGATTTCTTAAATCCCTTCAACTCCTCTCTTGTGTTTTTGAATGCTAACGCCATATTTCTTATTCTGTAATAATACTAGTCCTTTCCCCACTCGACGTAGTTAAGAAACTAACCTTGGTGATAGATTTGCAATACAAAATGTATTAAATTTGTTCTATGTTTTAGGATGGGGCTTTACTCTACACTTAATTTGACCATATTCAAGTGCCCTCAGCCCCTGAGTTTCCCTCTCACTTTAGATATGGTCATTTCTACTTCTGCAATCTCATTCACGTTAGCCAATCACTTTTTAACATGCTTCCTGAAAAGAGAATATAAGAGTCATCTAGTAAGGGAGCATCATCAGAAACTTAGTGATGCTCCTAATACAATTTGGAAAACAATATAAAATATTCACTCATCTGCATTTTTATGATAATGCATATTTTCTTTAAACACATAAGTATAGTATTTGCTAGTATAGAAATGTGTATTCTACCTAGAAGTATCTACTAATTATTGAGCAGTAATTTGCTGGGAAAGAAAAATGTAGCCCCTATTACTAAGGTCTAATCAGGTTTTTGCTACCATATGCCTCTACAAGGCAGAAAACAATAGTTAAAGAAATGTCTAAGTCGCATTAACACATGTCATGGAGGTCCTGCTGTGTTTTATTAGACAAATATAAAATTAACAACAGAACGATAATGATTTCCTAAACTGGTTCCAACACAAATTCCAATTTGAGGTCAGATGTATTGCCTATTAAAGTTTTACAACAGCAGTCAAATAGTGGTAGTTAGTTCCCCAGAAATAAGAGTATTCACCAGAAGTAGTTTTAAGAGTGTTGTTTATCACATAAAGCAAAATAAAAATTATTATAGCTTTACCTGAACTGTTCAGACAATAATATCCAGAGAAGATGATGTTGGCTTACCTTAATTTCAGACAATGCAGTTAAAGACAATTGAGATAATTACATTTGTACCAAATATACACTACAACATAGTGATTGCTTGATCTGATCCTTGTAAACTGTCATCTTCAAACTACTTAGCAAGCATACACTGATGTTATATTGCTTACAGAGCACGGAACTTAAGATAACAGCTACTGTGTTTTTGCACTGGTAAACATTTTCATCATGATGAAGGAACTTCAATCAAAGAAATGGATTTTTTTTTAGCATATCACTAAATTAAAAATGAAGATATAATTTTAGATTGACAAAAATACAGATGACAGCAGGACGTATTTCATAATAACAAAAAAGTTCTTCAACAACAGTTGCTTGACACATTTAGCAATCTGAAGTTAATATTTAAGTTTTTGTCAGAAACCACTGACAAAGACAGTAAGAAGTTATACTAAGAACAATAGAAATGAGAGTAAAACTTTCCATGGACCTATATTTAATTTATAAAAATGGATATTTTAATTTTTATTCATGTCTATAAAGATTATTTTGAACATATTTGTTTAAAATACATAACTGAATAAGACTAGTAAGCTGCCCATACAGAAGAACAAAATTCTAGCCCAAAGTATGCCTCTGATCTAAATACAACATTTAAAAAAATAAGTAAGATTCATAATTAATGTTGTAAATGTCCTTAACAAATTAATCCAGCGAACTGGACTAAGGCTTTGTAACATATTCATAAAGGTGGCATCAAGAGAAGTGTCAGTGTAATAATGTACATCATTCAAGGTATGCTTTTCTTATTCATATACCTTTCTCCAGACCAAAAGCAGGAGTGCTTAAAAGTGTTTCCACAGCAGTATTTATGCAAAGGGATAGAGGATGAACTCAAGCTAACGTTAAACTAAGATATCAACACTAACATAACACAGCAAGGGAGCCAAGACTAGCTAAAAATTTGTCTGCGACTGGGACAACTGGCCAGCACCGAGCCCTGGGCTGCTGGGGTAGATGAACCAGTACTGGCACCTGAGCTAAGTAGCTAAAAGCTCGCGGGAAAACTTTTATTTTTAACAGCAACAATAACCTGCCGATTTCCTCAAGCGCTCCAGACTGTCAAAACTGAAGACGGGCTACCAAGAGAGGTGCGAGCAATATGACCAAGGCACACAGCAGTCCAAGAGAATGCAAAACTTTCCAAACCGAATGACTGTACATATCCATGCTGTATACATGTGTAATGACACGTTATGGGGATAGACATATACACCAAAAATACAAGTGTAGGGCCTGCATTATGCAGGGCATCAGCATTGCATAACACAGGCTCTCTGGACTTTAAGAAACTATAAAACTCATATTAAAAATCACTAACGAGGTAAGATCAAACATTGCAATTACTTCCAGAGTGCTGAAGATGTCTAGGAGCAAGGAATCACCTGCTTATTTTCAAGTAGCAAGAGTATTTCTTTAATGGTCTCATATGCCTCATATCTTGGCTTTACACTATGGCCTTATGCTGGTTTTCTAGCAACTGAGTCCTGTAAAATCAGGACGTGAGATTGGGTTATAGTGTGGGAGATTAACTCTCCCTTCTCCCCTTCTGCCCAGTTAGGAACTCTTTGGGGTTTCATTATTTAGCTTCCCCTCAGGCGTGGGGATAACACCATCAGAGCCATTTTACAGGCAGCAGGATTCTGTAAATGAGGCTCTTATTTAAACAGTATCACGCGGGGCTGATGTTAAAGTTCTCAGCTATTTACAGGTGACATCACACACGATGGCTTCTGAAGCACAGCCAAAACAAGTATCCTGCACAGATTAAATTTTCTTGTCCAACATATATCAGAAAACAGCCATTCTGCCCTTGCTTCACTTCACAAATCTGTTTCCACAATCACATACACGATAGGGCCACAGAATATCCTTTTTCTACCCTGGAACAACCACAGCTTGGCTCTCTCTCTACAAAAGCTGAGCAGCGTTTGCAGGGACAGCCGTTTTCTTGCTCCTCAGACAAATCTATCCCTAGCAAAAGCCTGCGGCAAACAAACAAACACACCAACAAGCCAACAATGCCCCCATAAAAAGAGCTGGTAGTAGCTCAAGAGTGGCAAGGCTACCTAATCACTGCTTAATTAATCAGCTTCTGACAGTGCCGCCTATAATAATAAATCAGGATGAGAATATTTTAGTTTTACCATTACATTTTTTGGAATTAATTCGAAAAGAGGTATTGAAGTTTCAGGAATAAGATCTTCTGGGGGAAATTATATATGTCTGATTATTTAAGCAAGGAAAAAAGTTATGTTTGTTTTCCAAGGAGAAGTAATTTAATAGCAACTCAGCTTTCCTATTCCTTGGTAAAAGTGTACCCGTATAGGCAGTCCCGTTAATTTCAGGGCAATGGCTCACACGAAGTGAATTCTGAGAAAATAGTTGTAGGAGAGGGCCCTAAGTTCTTAAACACAACGTGCTGACTTATACAATAAATGCAGCCTTTGAAACCTCCTGCTATCTCTCTGTCAGATATTAATTCTACACAGTAAATTTCACCATTTATTAGCATGCATTTGGAGTTTATTTTCTCAATGTTTAATCACGCATGGTAGTCATTAGCATATATGAACACTCCTTTTCTAGAGCAGTTTCTGTAGAATTCTCATTTGAGTTAATTACTATGTAAGATAGCTAAATTCTAATTAAAATTCAATGGCACATGTAATGATAAAAATTTATCAATATGGGGTCTTTTTCAGCAGCTACTTTTATTAAATTGCTTTGCTCCATTGTTTATTTCTTGAAATCAGGACTCTAAATTAGGCTGTTTTATAAACACTGTAATAATGTTTTCATTGGGTTTGTCTGTAATTTTTTACTTCAAATTTTAAAGAAACAAATGCTTTTCCAGTTTTGTATTTACTCATTGTGGGTTTGATACGGCTCATAAGATCTACACTAACCTCCATCTCGGAGCCCTGAAAATGATGTAAAGCACCCAAGTTTAGTACCACTCAGGTTAATGGTTAAACATGCATTAATTCAGTGGAGCTATAGGAACAATGGAGTCCTCAAATATATTTTGCTTTTGTAAAATAAAGTGTAAATAAAGTAGACCAAACCTTGCCAACAATTTAAAAAAATCTTAAAGGAGGAGTGGATACAAACACCTCGCTTTTCCGATCTGCAGTCGGACACTACCACTTTTCTACCTCCTAACACTGCAAATTGCTCTAAGTACAAAGTATAATTAACACCAGATAGCGATGAACATTCGTCATGCCAAGTTTAATGCAGCAGACCCCATTGTCTCTCAAGCTCGCTCTGACACTGCACTTTCAAAAGTAGCCCCTGTGAATGTTCACATGTATTTGCATAAATGCCTGGAAACGGAGGAAAATATTTTCCTCACACAAACACTTTTCCATTTTTAGGAAATTTGTCTATGCTAGACAAGTCATTTAAAAATGATGGCTATTTGTTAGACTTGAATCTAAGCTCTAGCTGTGCTTGCTGCATGCAGGTTGCACTCCTAAATCGCCCTGAAAGCTGCAAACAAAAAGAAAAAAAAAAAACACACTCTGTCGCATCAAACGCAGAAGGCTGTTATTCCCAAACTCAAAAAAAAATTGACTAATCACCCTTTAATCAAGTTATGGTTAATAAAGTCATCCAATTTTTGCTTAATCATGTTAATATTCAGACATGTTAAACAGTAAATCCCTTCAGGCATGCAATCCTGTTTGCCAAGTTTCAGCCTACAACAAGGTGTAAATCTCTGAAAACAACCTTTTGGAAACACTGACAAACCGTTGGCTATTATAAAATAAGTGGAAGTCTCTGTAAAATAAAGAAAAAAGTACAGCTGAGCGTCTGTACAAATGCCTAGCCTGCCAAAAGCAGGGCAGAACTCCAATGTCCTAGATTTAGCAGTTGCAGAATGTCCTTTGCTATATGAGGCAAAGAATATTATTGAAACGGGCAGGAAAAACAAAAATGAATGATAATTATTTATTATTAGATTATAACATTTATGACAAAATATAGCTTGATGCTCTCACTACCAGTTACATTATAATATATCTGGCTCTTAGCAACATTTGTAATCAGATTTATTCAGTTGTTTATTTTTAAAGGTATTTTATGACTTCTGAAGCAGAATAAATAATAAATAATGCATTTCCTCAGTGTTGGTGGGAAAACTCAGGCTATAATTAGCATACAAAATTACATATTCCAATACTTGATGTTCATCGATGCCATTTCTGTCATGCCAGACAGCACAAATAAAAAGCTGGGAAGCTAAATAGCCCCTAATAACTTCATTCTCATAAACACCCACCCTTGCTCAAATACTGGTCCTTTGAATAACTCCTGGAGGTGGAAGCCCCCATCCGCAGCTTCCACCAGCCTTATTCGAAATGAACCTACTTTGTGCTGCAAGTTACATTCAAATAACGGATTTCTGCGGGTTCCTAAGGAGTGGCGCAATGAAAACTGCCGCACACCGTGGGCAGGAAGGCCCCTTTAAAGACAAAATATGGGGAGATGCCGAGCAGGGTCTCCCACAGAGGACCTTTGTACTTCGATGCAAATGAATCTCAGAAAAACAGACTGCAGACAATGACGGGGGAGAAGTCACAGAGAACCAATCCATCTGCAGCTATTTTGTTAACTCAATGTTTCTTACATTCTTTCCTCTACACAAAACACTTGATGTTGACAGCTGTGAATTTTAAACAACTATGCTGTGTATGTTTTTCTAATTTTGTGTATTCAGATAGTTTCCCTGCACTGGGGGCTGAAAGCGGAGTCCTCCGATTCCATAATTTAGAGATTTCATGCTTTTCAAAAAGTCACAGCCACTCTGATCGAAAAACAAAGTAGAAATTAAGCGTCCAGTGGAAACAGCTTCAAAGGGCAAGAAAATTCAGTCTTTAGTGATGTTATACAACACAAAATTCACATAAATACGAACTACAATTAGAGCCTGTCTCTGTAAACTATATTCCTCATGTGATAATTATATTAATAAAACACGGAGAAACTTTGTTTGGCTAAACCACATTCTGATTTCTCAAAATCCACTCGTACTTTGTAGTGCTCCTTTTAATGAAAAACTGCAGTCTTTTGAAGAAAAAGTTTGCATTCAGTCAATTGATCAAATAAAATATTTGGACAATAGTAAGTTATCCATGTAATGAATGAAGTTTTTACGAGGGCAAAAAACTAACTTAAAACAGATGCTCATCTAAAGCAATGTTTGTGGGTGCATCAGAAAAGTCATGTGAGCAACAGGGACAATGGGGACAGACGCCCTCGGTGCTTGTCCCACTATTCGACATGCAAGTCCTAAGCCTTTTTTGCTTCCTCAAAAAGTAGGGCATTACAGGGGGTCTGTTTGGCTCCAACTTCTACTCTAGAGAAGGTCTGGAGAGGAAGGTAAGAGTGAAAAGACCTCACTTGGAAGATGTCCTGATGGGATCTAAGGCTAAATGGCTCTGGAATGGACGGCGAGGTGGTCAACAGTGCTAAAACTGAAGGGAGACATATGCCATTTAACAATTTTTGTCTTGTTCTGCTGAATTTCCCCCCAAATTCAACCGTGGATTGCTAGTTGCTAGGGGACAGACCTCTTGAGACCTGGGTGCCAACCCGCATGGGCTACTCCCCTTCATCTTCGCTTCAGACATGGAGCCTCCCTAAAGGGAACCGCTGACAAAATGGTGTGTTGTCCCTCTTGCCATGCTGAGCCTGCTCACTCTGTGGCTACCCGCTCCCATCAGACACGCTCCCTCCCCAGCCCTGTGGGAACCGGAGCACAAGGGCCCTGCGGTTTCGCTCGGGGGAGGACGGGGAGGTGGGTTTCGTCTAGTCTGGAACTGCATTTTCACTCCTTCCCAGCCGCTTATTGTTCTTCTTTTGGCACCAACAGGACATATTTTGGACGTGATTTTCTCCGTGGGTGTGGAAATTAATCTGTCTCCAAGGCACATCAGGCCTGGGACAGTTTTGAAATACGTGCGAGGGGATGCGGAGGGGAGGGAAGGCGCGGAAAGGAGGTCACTTGCGCATGCAGGAAGAGAAGCCCCACGTGGCCTCCTCCAGCCTGGCTCTGCGGCACCTCACACCACGCTCGCTTCATCAGCCCTTCCCGTCCCCCCGTGGCCGCGAGCTTCCTCCAAAGGGGCTCCGCACATGGCCACGTCACCCAGGCCTAACATCAACAGAGGCACCCGCGCCCGAGGGAGGGACGGGCCCTTTACTAACGTCCACACCAAGGCCTGAGGTGGCTCCACAGGGGCCTTCCCAGCAGAATGGCCCCTCCGAGCACGGCCTGCTCCGCGCTCTTCTCTTTCCAGCATCGCTCTGCTCCCCTTGCTCCTCTTTAGGGCGTAGCACAGCAAATATACAGGGAAATACATGAACTAAATCTGACAATGAGGTTGAAACCACTTATACTATACACTACAGGAAAAAACACCACCACCCTGACAGAATTTCAATCCAGAGGCTTTGGAGGGTCAAAAGAGCCATAAGAAGTTTTTAAAGTGTGTGTGATTTTCCCTTCCATCATTTTCTAATTAGAAAAGAATAAAAGGGAGAAATGTATCAACTGCTTATAATTTTCTTACATAGACTCTGAGTCAGTAAAAGCATTAGAAACCACAAGCCACGTACATGTTTAGGCACTCCACTGGCTCAAAATTATGCTTTCCACAAACAAAAGGCCCCTCTCTACAGATTTACACAATAGGTTTACACTGAGCCATTGCGATCTATCATGTAACCAAGTACTTAATGACTCTTTAATATAGGGATTACTGACACAAAAGATCTAACAGCTGCTTAAGAGTTACTACACAGCAGCAGCTTTCCAAAAAGATATCACTTCATCATTTTTATATTTTCTAAACTATCCAAAGACACTTATATTCATGGCAGTGACTTGGAAGACAGAAAAAATCCAAACAGAAATAAATTAGAATATACTTGACCTCAGTGAACTGGGAAAAAATTAAATTTAAACACCTTTCAGTTTAGAACAGATTTGTTTTCATTTATTTCTGACTTGCCAAGAGCTTTAAAAACTGCTTATTTTATCTGAAAAGATGACTTGCAGACTAAGACCCTGTATTTCATACTGAGCCCAAGAATTACATTTTTTTAGCCAAGTTCTAAGTCCTTTGAAAGAATCATGTACAAAGATAGCACTGACAGATTGTGCAGCAAAAGCAGTAATGGGTGTCGCTATAATAACTAACCCTTTTAGAAAAGGGGAGAAGAGACGCTAGGGCTTTTTCCTTCGCCGTATGTGCGCCCAGTGCGTGCATGTGTGTGTGTATAAATATATGTATTTATAAATCCCCTAACAATGAACATTGCCGCTGCCAAGCACTCAGAGACAAAGTTGATTTCCTTTCAAGTAATTGATGTAGACTTTCTTCAGTATCCAGTCCAGACAAGTTCTCCAACGTGAACAGGAAATCACACCGTCAAAGGAAAACTGAGCATTCCTTCCACACGGTCTGGGTCAGCTCCTCAAAAACACTAGATTTATACTACTGCTGCCAAAAAACCTTGCATTTCCATGCCCTCCTGTTGCTAAGATAAAGGATGTTTCCTACTGCCTCAGAATGCCGTCCTCATTTAAAACTCCAGCTATGTTCTGACAAAACATGCTGCTGTCACCCCAAATTGAGCAAATGAGCCTGTGTCCTACAGTATAAAGACCAAAAGAGTTATTGAATATCACCCGGGGAGCACAAAATGAAAAGGCTCCCATTTCTTCCTGACCTTTTTGGGCATTTTTTCCTGAAATCGGCCTAGCCCTTCAGCCTTCATTTCTCATTCTGTCGGTGGTAGCACAGGAAGGACAGCTTGGACTTTTCAGTTTCAAACAGATCAAGTTTTGTTAAATAACTTTTTTTTCTTCTTCTTCAAACCCGAGGCGGAAGGGAACACTGTGAAGAAAATGGAAACTGGCAAAGAGCTTTAACTTCAAATAGCCTTATAAGTCAGTGTTGATGTGCAAAACTAATTCTGTTTTTTTGGCATTTAAATATAACTAGACAGTTGCAAAAGGGAGGGGTGAGGGGCGAAGCGCAAGGCAGATTACCAGCCAAGTGAGAAACACAGAGCTCTGCCGTGCTCTAACTTCTGTTTATCAAAAGAAATAAGCAATAGATGCACTGGCACTAAGGTTTATGGACAAAACTGTATAAACTTGTACTGGAAACTTGCAGGAAAGGAACCTTTGGATAAAGAGCTAAGAGAAAGGCATTTCACTCATGTCAGAAGGAGAAGATTCCAGGTAATGAGAACTCCCGGCTCCAAGAAAATATACATGCAAATAGCCCCATTCATTAAAAAAAAAAAAAAGAATACTGCTGAATATAATGTATCTAAATATTTGTTCAGGGTTAAGTGGTGTTGTCTAAACAAGCAGAAAAGCTCTTTTTTCATGTAGATTTGCTCTCCCCATTAGGAGTGCTAGCCACAAACTTGCTACTCACTCCTTTATGCATGTTTCCTTTCCCAGAAAACTTCTCCCCATGCTGTTTTGTAGATGCAAGAGGCAAGCAGGAGCTGACATCAAGCATCTGTGTGGCCCACATCATCATCTATCCAAGCTTTAACTCGCTGATTAGTCTGCTCCTTGCCATATACACGCTGATGGGAAATCACACGCACTCATCCCCTAGAAGCAAAGCATTGAGATGGACACCTTTGTCAGCCTGCAGTTTCACACCACGTGCAGGAAACTGCATTTTACCACTCTAAAATAATCTGTCTGTGAGGCACAGCCTGTATCCCAAAGCTTTGCTGTTTAAGCCTGCTAGCGACGCTGCTGCATCAACGTTACCTCTGCTGCTTTCAGAGTTGTCATTATTTGATGCTGTTGGTCCAGTGCACAATCCAGAAACACTTCATAACTAAGAGGAAGAAACAATTTTCTACCACATGAAACAACCATTGGTGCAAAGGGTCAACAAGCACTACAACTGCTGCAGGATCTGCAGCGCTGAAGGGGATAAAGGAGACTCAAGTGTGGAATGGGATCCTGACTGCCATTAACTCTTCTGTAAGCGATATATGGAATCACTCAAGCAGAAGGGGAGATCTCTGACAGCTCACTCAAAGGAAGATGAGCGAACGCTCCGTGCTCAATAGGCATCTGGAGGGGAGGCACCACACGCTTGTTCTTGCGCCAGCAGAGAGAAAGCAGTTGTACGAAACATGCAGGGAGGTGAAGAATGCTTGAGAGTTTCAGGAGCAAAAGAAAAGGCACTTAAAAATTAGCGTATACAATCTCCTTTGATCCTCTTCAAGAATATATAGGTCACTCAAAAAACACCAGCTTTACCTTGAACACTCATCACAGCATCTGAATAGAGAACACACACAGATACGTGATATTCTGTTATCACAAACAGAAGGGAAGCATTTGCACGTAGTCTTGCATCTAACAGTCTCAGTTCATTTTTGACTGAAGTAAATAATCTAAAGACAAAAAGCAAATTTCTATTTAGTGCCTGCCGCTGTTCAACGCTATTTTGAAGTGCTATGTTCTAGGGGAATGCAAACCCCATTCTGAGGACAGCATTTACTTTATGAGTTTTCTTTAATCTATTATTCTACATCTATTGCTTAATATTTTTTCTAGCCAGTTATGTGCACCAATCAGCCAGTAATCGAGGACACAACTCTATCCCCCTCAGGTGGAGTCCCTTTCCATTGTACAAGAGTCGTTTGTTGATGTGGAAATATAATTTTTGACTGAAACAATCCTGGAGCACCAACATACTCCAAAAGTGAAAAATTACAACTTAGCCTGTAAAAGACATCGCTGCTAACACAAATAGCCAGATCAAAGAAACAGCCAAAACAAAATATTCAAAACGAAAATGTAATTTCACAAACAGAAGTGACCCTCCAAAACCCCCAAAATTGAAGCCCTAGGTCAGCAGAGAAACCTTCATATATTTTCACATGGAGAACCCATTTTCTTTTACCAGTGCTCTTCACCTTCACCTCCATAAATAGCTCTTCTCCTCTCTTTGGTGGAGGAAAGCAATCTACCATGCCCAGGTGGATTTAATAAGGGAGGTCTAATACTTGAGGTCAAAGAATATGAATGGATTAAAAGATTAGGGAGAAGAACATGAAGGTTTTCACCTTTAAGGTTCCTGTTCTGAATTCATCTGATGTGAACAGTGAGTGCACAGTGTAACCATCAAGGAGCTGTGGCTGCATGGAAATCTTTCCTTCAGCTCCCACGAGTTACAGGATGGGATCATTTTAGAAAGCCTGAATAGGTTAAATACATTTTCTAAGATTGTTTGTCTCTATCAACTTCATATCTACTTTTCACTTTCTTTATATTTCACTACTACAAACACAGAGCTGCATACATTTCACTATTAAATTCAGAATTATCAGGCACAACACGATGTCTTCCTGTTACTTCAAACCTCTTATAATGAAGACAGATGTAAAAAGATCAGAGCAAAAAAGATCCACTTTTTTAGGACAATTCCATATTACTCAAATGAGTGATGTTCATTGTATACCAGACTAGACCTACTTTAAACCATGATCTAAGGCACAAAAAGAACGAGACTTTGGCAAAAGTTATTCCTGTAGCATTCACCAACTGATCAGCACCTGTGAACTGCAGTTTAGCTCTTCCTTGCTGGCAAGGGGTGAGCTCAACAAGTAGGATGTGGTTTCTAGGTAGTGGAATAACATTTAAAATAACATTTAAAATAGCTAAGTGTTACATTAAGTTTCAGAATTTAAAACTGTCTATGATTACTCCTCAAATTCCTTCAGTTAAGCAAACTATTTCACAGCAGAACCACCAACAAGGAATGAGGCTGCTTTAAGATAAACTCAAAACTCCATAAATGAGCCTCGCTTTTCCAACGTGATGAATACACACGCACATGCTCAGAGTGCCGAGGGACATGGAAAATAATTCACTGCTAATACTTGGGTAATAGTCTTGCTAATGGCAAATTCATTAGCATTGTTCAACATGGTGATAACCCCGACCTACGTTAATTTTGGAATGACCTTGAGTTATTAGCAGGTGACGACGAAAGCAGTACAGTGTCCGGCCAGAAAGTAAAACCTATGACGAGACCCACATGTCACACACACACACACACACACATACACACAAAAAGAAAACATGAACTGTTAATTTACTTTACCTCTCTGATACATGCTAGTAAATCCATTTTTGCCTCCAAGAGCTTCCTCAACAGGAAGGAGATTTAAACCTTCTCAAACACACAGAAAATGCATCGCGTCCTTAGGCTGGATTTGCTTAACAAGCAAATGAAAATTGACATGGTCAGTTTCAGACACTCTCAACGTAACACCCTGAACAAGTATAAGAGCAGTATAAGATCAGGCACACACAGGGCGAGCGGTCACAACGCTTCCTTCAGTCACAAGGCTGCTCTAAGGAGCTGAACTGCTAAACTCTGTTATTATCACTTAACTTACAGCACTCCTCAGTTTAAGCTGGTGCTCTCTTTGGGGGGAAAACCCTTCTTAAGGTACATATTTGACTTTGATCCAGCGACACGTTTCTGAAGGACAGCATCTGACAGGACAGAGATGTACAGTACTTTATTTAACCCGTGTGCCATACGTGGCACTTTAGGCACTTCCCATCGATATTCCTGCTGCCCTCCAGGAGGAAACTGCAGGGAAGGAAATTCCGTGGGAAATGCTCAATGGAAAGAGAGGAATTTTAACTTGCAGTCAAGCTGAAAGAGGATTTTGCCTTACTTTTAATGTTACAGAGACCAAGCTAAGGTTCTGATTCTAAAACGCACATAATCAGATGACTGCAACAGAAACAATGCAACAGTTTCTGAAAACAAAAGCAGAAATAAAAATCTCAAAAAAAAGAAAAAAGAAATATTGAAAACTTCTACACAAATCAAAATCCTAAGCAGCTAGGAGTACGTAGCAGGCATTTGTTGTGGGTATAATCCATATTGAGAAATTCTATGGTGATTTTCCTGAAAAACTGGTTTAGATTTGACTGAGTTCTGCGTCAAGAGAAATGGTGCTCTATGCACTTTATATCCCTCTTTTTTAATGTACTGAATACAAATAATGTTTAGCAGAATAATGGTGTGATATGTTTCTATGATCCTAATTTAACAAGCAGCAAAGGTACATAGGCTAGGAAAAAAAAAGGATTACCTTATAAGAAGACATGAGAAACAAATAATTATACAAAAACATGGAAAATGTAAACTGTGCGTGAATGCAGTCAGCGTTATATGAGAGTAAAACCTGACTTTATACCGGTTACTTTTTCATTCTTGCTATTTGGGAAGGCCTTTTCTTAAAATAAATAAATTAATAATTCAATTCAGACAAGAACCCATAAATTGTGCCATTTTCTGATTTCAGATTAGAGAGAAATGTACACAATAATGCATGAACATCAAGAAGTAATACAAGTGATATACCATTTTGACACGGAACAAAAACAATTTATTTTCCTCTTGTGATCTCTGACAGTCAACAGAAGTTCTCATCTTCCTGCAAACATGCATTTTAAACAGCCGCTCTAGGTCAAACAAAATTCCTTCACATTTCTGAGGAGGAGTTTCTTTGAGTATCAAGGGTTAGTGGCAATAATCAAGCATACATTTACTTATTGTCAGTATTCTTTAAGTAAAATCAAAGCTAGTCCCTAGAAAGAAAAGGACGGAACTGAGGGAACTTTCAGCAAAAGTTTTCAATTTCCACACTGACCCCAGCTCTCCGTGGACATGATTGAATAAGAGCTATTCCTAGTATTGCCATTTACACAGAAAGTCTCTTACAATCAGTATCCTAAACGTAGCACAATTGAACAACCATACAATTAAAACACAAAAGACTTTTTGATAACAAATCTTCCTAACAAAGAGCATCTTGAACACTTCCTTCACAAGCAGATGTCATGGGATACTAAACAAATTTCAAAATTGTTCACATCAATTTGCACTATTTGATATATTTTACTCTTTCTTCTTCTATGTCAGCCATTTATTTGTATTTCCAAGATGTACTAATTATCGCTAGGCAAACAAACACAAATTTAAAAAACAACCAGTGTGCCTATGATTACATGTGATTTTCTAAGGCAAGCGGACTGACCTATCACTTATTTTCCTACAGTTCCACTTCTGTGCATCCTCCAGACAAGTGCTGAAAACTGCATCCACTTTCATGGCATAAAAATAACAATAAAAACTCAGCGCCCGTAGCAACCCTTGAGCTACCAAAAGTGAAAAGAATTACATTCTTAATTCACAAGACTCTCTCTACATATAATAATTCCTTTTAGGTAAAGGTCAAGTTACAAGACTGTTTGCATTATGCATAGTGATTTTCATTTGGGCTTATTATAAAGCGGTATAAAATTTATGATGTCAGATTTCATGACAGTTAAACCTCAGTTTGTTCTATTGCAGAATGGCATCTGGCTACATTGAATAACAAAGCTTCTGTATAAAATGACCTTATATATTTAGGCCAGCTCCAATAAAAGACATCAGACCAGGAAATACTTGAACAGATGTTCATAAAAATATATCACTTTTCAAGTGCTGAAGGACTAAAACGGGAATACAGTTGCATAATGGGAAACAAATTGTTACAGTCAATCATGAAAAACAGTCAACTGTGTAGATTCCAAAGTGCTAGGGGAAGAAAAATATCCTTTCCTGTAGTATTATTTCAAGGCATTTTATATACAAAAGCAAATAATCTAAGAAACATATTCAGTGTTGCTGCTTTATCTACTTACGAGGAAAAAAACAGGTTCTTCAAGGAAATAAGCATATAAAAGCATGTTTTATTTGTTAATGTATGTAAAATCATGATTTTTAGCTGACAGTACAATTATTTATTATGACAATGCAACATCTTCAGTGAAAATTGAGTAGTCTTAAGGTGTTCTGTGCTGTTCATTCATGCAAAGATATCTTGTCAAATATTTTAATGAGAAGAAAAGTATGGCAGTCAAGATTAAAAGTCAAGGTGACCTTTAACTGTGGAAAGCAGTATCTACATATCACTGCTTTTTTTTTCCTATTTTTTTTTTTAAGGTCATCACTTTTTCTCTCTTGAAGAGTTATGGCATAACTGCAAATACATAGTACAATAGTGCATTGAAACAGCTAATCGTAAAAACTGTTCTTCGTTCAAAATTAAGCTCTGCATCACCCCTCTTAAACCACACACATCCCTTGGACAAAAGTCAAATATCTGCTTCAGAGAATTGAGTAAAGAAATCAGATCTTAAACAAATTGATAGATGCACAACTATTATACAGCATCCTATAAAGCAATAGAGTAACATCTCAAAATTGTGATTCCTCTTCCTGAGGAACACTCACCCTGGGGATTCGATGCCTGGGACCTGCTCGTTCGCAGCCACCGCGCGTGCAGGGATCCCGCAGTGTCGGTTCCCTCCTTCCAGGCGTTTTGTAGCTTTTTATTTTTCCTCTCCAACTTTCAGCAAGTCTGGAGGGGAAAAAAGGTAACGCACAGCTCAGTTTGTAGCAGGTCTTTAGCTCTGTCAAAAAAATAAACCAAACAAAACAAAACCTACCAATGTGGGTGCAAAAACGAGGCAAAGACAGGTTGAACAATACCTCAAGGCTGACTGTGAATATCAATATGAGCTTGCTAATTCATGCACATCTCTAAATTTATTCACTTTTCTCTAATCTTTACTCACTTTCCTGCACAGAAAGCAGTTCAGGTTTAACATGGTATTAGAGTGGTGATAAGCTTTACAGATTAGAGTTGGTTTATGTCCAGGCAGCTTGGCTGGGGCTGCTCATGAACAGAGAGAAATTACTGTTTACTTGTACATGTCCACAAAGATATATTCTTAGTTATATATATTAAGAAGATTACTTACAGAGTATCGTTAATTATCTTTATCACTCCCAAGCACAGTATCAAACACATACAAAAATGTGTTTTCTAATTGCTACTATGGAGAGAAAGGAACAGAAAAAGAACAGATGAAAACAAAGTACCAGGTGTCATTTCTTATGAAAAATTACACATAAAATAGTTTAATTAATGGGTGGTATCATTTATACAAGTTTCTAAGTGAATCTTAAGTAATCTAAACACAGTAAATCTGATTTAAGAAAATTAATAAGAATGCTGTGGATAAACTTGCTAAAACATGTAATAATGGGATGAATTTACTAAAATACAACAATGTTGGCACTGCTTATGATCAGACCCCGAACCTGTTGAAGCTATAGTCAGAATGATGCTCTTTCCTACTAAGTGCATCCAGTTCTCAAGCCTGAAATGACTGAGACAATCCAGGTATTTACACCCAAAATTACAACCTGAAATACAGTTAGTAGTGATGCATCATACTTGGAACAGTTCATATACATAACAAACATATTTCAAAATAAACTCTCACACTATGATCGAATTTGCTATATCTTTCAAGAGCCTCCACAGAGTTTCACAAAGACTAAATTTGAGAATATTACATACCTTTGTATTTAAAGCATTTTAAACAACGTATTTGCTGACTTCTGAAAAAGAAACTACATCCCTACTAATGCTAAACACTTCCTCCATTTAAAACACAACTATATTAAACACACTAGTCTTCTATTTTACTTTTATTGAAATGCGCACAAGATTCCTTTCTTAGCTGCTTAGGAGACTTGGCACTAGTTATAAAAGATTTATTGATCCAGTACTAACTAGAGTAGATTACAAATAGTGAAGTGCCAAACAGTGCCTTTGCACCAGATTGTGATTTACAATTAAGGAAAAGAAACTGGATTATTAATTACGTACAAAAATCTGGACTTTGTGTGTTTTTAATTAAGTCTTGCAACAGAAATACTTTTTCTATACTTGGGAAAAACTTTTATGCCAGAATCTTCCCTCCAGGATAAAGAAAAAACACAGACCATTAATTCATACCGAAAGCCGAGTTCTGCTTTAAAGAAAATGCTTGTGTGAAAAACATGCATGTAAAAAAGAATGAACCTCTTAAATCAAAAAAATGGAATAAAGCATCATTCATTAACAGATGATGCTATTGAATTTTGGTTTTAAAAAAATGCATTAAAATGGGCAAAAAAAAATGCTCTTCTGAACTTCAAGAGATTTTTTTCCTATTTCTTTGCAAGCTTTCCACCAGGTAAAGTGGAACCCACATAGCTAAACTGTGTCACCGTAGCATAATTCTGCAGGATGATCTTAAACCCGCTATCTCTTGACTAGATTGCTTTGGATGGGTTACGGGTAAGACCAACAAGGCACTTGAACTGTAAAAGTGAAGCAGAAATGGTTGAAAGACCTGAGGGACACAAGATGCAACCCTTAAATCTAATAAAACCAAGTTGCATCAAGTAAAATGAGCCCTGAATAAACCAGAACTCCAGGAGCTTGGAGGAGGAAATCTCCTGGCCACAGCTCCGTGCTAGCGGGAAGCACGCTTAACGTGGCAGCGCGGGATGGAGTAAAGGGAGGATAAAGAGGCAGATTAAAGTGAGAGTAAAGAGTGAGCGTAAAGTGAGGGTAAAGACCCTGAATACATTGAGGGTGAAGGAGGCAAGGAAACTGAGGGTAAAGGAAGCGAGGAAAGCAAGGGTAAAGAGCCCAAGTATGTTGGGTAAAGGAGGTGAGCGGAATACACAAGTTTGTGGATTCACAAATAAGGGGGTTCCCCCACATTCTTTGGCTGATGAGTGGGGCAAAGGAATATATGCAGGGGGGAGACTTGAGTGGAGCCAGGAGCGAGAGGAACCAAAGAGCATACGCCAAGAAGGAAAATGCTACCCCTTCTTTGGCAGGGGAGATGGGGGAGTTGGGTGACCTGAGGTGAGAACAGATGGAAAGGGGCAGGGAGTTTGGTGTAGGCGGGCCGGGAAGGCTGCAACTTCCGAGTACCTTGGCCAATGGGAAAAAGGAGAGGGCACCCCTCGGTTGGGAGATTAGGATGAAAGGGGGGCTACGTCCTCCAGCAATTTGAGAGGCCCCACAGGGATATGCCCAGTGGACTCTCCCTTTATCCAAATACAGTTTTAGGACTCCTCTGTCTCCTTTTTGGACATTCAGTTCTTGACAGCGAGATTTTCCCGCACGCAGCCATATCTGAAATCCTTACCCTAATGGACGCAAAGGAACCTCGCTTGTAGACTCGGTTGTTTATTAAAACTAACCCTCGTTCATTTTCCAGTCATCTTTCACAGAGAAGCAAAAATTACTGAAATAAACATGTCTAGGAGGAAGTTTCATTTGCCTCTTATTACCAATCCATATTCAGATATGTTAATATAAAGATGTACAATATTACATAAAGGGCACAAAACCTGACATTGTGACACCGGTAGCTGAATGGTTCTCTTATTGTAGCGGCTCTTATTCAGCTATTTTCTAGTGCTCTCATCAGTCTTTTGTGTGAAAGTCTTTGGTGAGAGTCAAGTCTGAACTGATAAGGCCTTGGAGACATAATCACTGGCCTTCATTTTCCATTGACGGCACCACACAGCCAATTCACAAACATTTTCATATTAATATTGAGCAATTTCCCTACATTCTAATCCATCAAAGTAGGCTATTAATCCTTCCCCTGCACTGCTCTCTATTCAAATGCTAACAATTTTCTCCTCACAAGCTAAAACATTTGTCCTACAGCCCCTCACACAAAGACACTGTATTGTCAGCAGTGATTGATCAGAGTATTAATATGAGGGATGCAATGAAAATTGTGTCAATGATACCACACGGATGGTGAGGAAAAGGTCTTTCTTGAAGCCTTAATCGAATGCAAAAAATAATAACTAATTTCTCCAGGAACCCTTTAGAACACGCTGCCTGGTGCATTTTATGGAGATTTATGAAGATTTTGGGGTCTGTTCTGCTGCTGTTCTGGGTATGGAATACAAAGGAAGTGGCAGGACTTGCTGTCGGCAAAGGGAAACCATCGAGTTCAGGCTCAAGCCCACACCAGATCCACCTCCCTGATGATGCACGTGTCTGTGTGACTGAGAAAAATCCAGACTTCAAAAATCCATGTGCCTTCACGCAGGGAAAAGGGGCGCTTTGCTCATTTCCAGCAGTGCACACTGGAAGGCGGCATGTGTATGGGTGAACAGACCCGGAACAGGATAAATAGAACTGCTAAATTAGCTGAAAAATTCATTAAAACAGAAATTTCATGGATGTATAAGAGTTACTGAATCTGGAGAAACAGAGGATTTAGGAGATGCTCTACATTTAAAGGTGAACTGAGGACATCTAAGCACCTAGTGACACCATATATATACCATAAAGTGTATTTTTCCGATATTATTATATTAAACTTTCTTCTTTTTTCCATCTCTTCTTACACACTCTTCTACTCAAGAATACTATAACCAACAATATTGAGCTCTAAGAACCCTCTGCTGCCCCCCTGACACCCAGTCTGCCTTCAACATCACCACATATTTTTAGAGTACATAGATTTTTTCTATGTCTTTTACCTTTGGTGCATTATATCTTTAGTTAAAAATATTTGTACTTTAAAGCCACTTAGGCATGCTTCCAATTACTTACATTAGTATACTGGCAAATAGTCAATCCTTTTTAGCATTGAATCAGACTCCTGAATCTGCATCATCCAACTGTCCAAACAATGATTTTTCTTTTCTCTACTTCCAGACAACTGGGAAGGTACCACAAGCTCTCCATGGGAAGCTGGGGAACAAGAGAGACTCCTGCTGCCTTGCAGCATCTTCCATGCTCAAGGCCAGTCCTGCAAAACCCACGGTGCCCTCATCTCCCAGCACCTCTGCAAGGTGCTCAAAGACCAGAGCGTAGAGCGAGACAGCAAGGAGGAGGCTGTTCTCCTCCTTGGGGCCTGAGGCCAGCAGATACACAAGATAAGATGTGCCAATTTAACTGTTTTTGGAGAGGGTCCTGACAAGGAACACCAAATTGCCTCAAGAAGCAGAGCTGATGACTCAACACGCTCAGTTACAGCAGCTCTGAGTCAGTATCCCAAAGAGCTACCAGGGCGTGTGCTAAATAGGCAATATTTGGGATGAATTTTAAAACAACGGCCCAGGCCACTCTGCGTTGTTGAAGAGCTCATAGCAATTTTGTATAAATAAGGGTGTTTACTTGAGTTGAACTGTGGCCAAGGCATCAAGGATAAGCTTCACTGATACAAATTAAATTGGATAAAGTATTAGTCATTTCCTGTCCCGAGCTGTTGTGTGTTGTGATGCACATTGTGAAACAGTAATTTTTACCCAGATTGACTCCAGCTTTAATTGAAATAATCCTTGTTTTGTAATTAAACTATTATAATGTGCCGGAAGAATGATCTTGTTGGTTTTCATGTATGGGCATTCTACTGTTTATAAAATCCCCCGCTGGACAGGGTTTGCTTTGGTGGCAAAAAAAATAAAACACAGATTTACAAAATTATAAAAATCAAGTATCTGATACATCACACTCCATTAAAGGCAGAAACAGCAGGAAAAAAAAAAAACAGATGCCATCTACTAAACGGCGGTTTTCAAATTGGAAACGCATACGCAAAAGTCCCAAGTGATCTAGCAGCTAAAGACCTCTTAAGTGAAATTTATTTTAAGGCCCACGTAAAGGCTTTAGGAATTCAATTTATGGATTTATGTTTAAGAACTTTCCTTCCATGTGTCTTCCAGCAAACAGCTCAAACTGCCCAGTTGTTTTTCCTAACTTCTCTTCCACATCCATCATCACGGAGCTGTCAGCCAGCTTCCTCGTCATGCCCGCGCACGCCCCGCCGAGCGCTGCTTTCCCATACAGTAAAGCCTCCAGCTCACCCGCTCCTCCTAATTGATGCTCTTTGTCTTTTCCACCTGGCTCTATTATCCTAAGTTTAGCAAACTTCAGGCCATGCTATGAAGCTTTCTATTAACTAAACTTCAATCGAACAGCTTATCACATTTGTTGAAAAGATAACATATTTCTAAAGACAGAACTGGTTCAGTTTAAAGCAGTTTCATGTTTTAACTACTATTTTTAACTATGCGTGTTGCAAGCGTTTTAAGACAAAAATAAGTGGAATTTACGATCATCACTGGAGAAAGAGTGCCATTAGCAATAAGGAATGGGTTTAACCATTTTTCATATGTAAGTCAGATTCATTTTGTCAGTCTCGAGCCTTGACAAAGTATAATTCAGAACAAGTCATGCTCACCTTCTGCTGGACTGAGTAATCATGCTAGACAAGGAAATCTACCAGTCCCTCTTCAGAACTTACTGTAACACTGTTTTAAGAACCTCAAAATATATATGCCACCTCCTTTTCCGAGTAATACATGACAGTCACGTCAATGTGTATTTATACGTATAAGATGCTACACCAATGGCTCACCAACTTAGCTCTAGTTCCAGGAGGAAATGCTTACTATTTAGAAACATAAAATCTTTAGTTTCAATCTTGCTAATATGTACCAAGGCCATGCAGTTACTGCTTGGGCATAGAAAAGCAATCAAAAGCGTGTTGGGCTCAGAGATGGTACCAGTGCATAGACAGTAGTAGATGTCATGTTCTTTGACCCTTCTATTGGCAGCATTGTTCCTAAAAGACACTGCCTCTAAGGTGATGTCTCAGCATTGCCTTCTTAATTAGTTGACTTTTTTTGACAGTGGTGGAGTTACTTAGATATAATAGAGTAGATGAAAGACCTTTAAAAATAGCGAGTGTGATACAGTTTAATTTGGCTAAAAGATACATCTAAAAAAGTGACAACCATATGAATTCATTCTGTAGCATAGGAGAAAAAGCAGCAATTAAAAAAATAGAAAAAGCTTTTTTAAAAAACAGATTTCTTATAGAAATAGTAATATATCCTTTTCTACAAGGACATCAATATAGGTCTTAGCCTAGGAATTTGCATACCATGAGAGTGACAGAATACAAATGCAATTCACTGAAAATAAATTCGCACATGTGGATATTTGGGTTTGGATTTTTTTTTGTTTTGGCTTGAATTTTGTTTTCGTATATTTGTTCAAGTGTGTTTTTGCATCACACAAAAATATGATAACCTTTCTGATAAAAAAAAAAAAAGTATCCTGTTATGTGAGTTAATATAATTCTGAGAAGAATGACTTTGACCAATTGGTGTAGTGGCTCACTGCACTAGTGAGCAAGGCTTTCTGCATCCAGTGGTCCAAAGTCTGAATGTTATGCAGGCTGGATAAGGAGATGAATTTAAAATGTGTAAATGACAAGTTTGAAACTTGGCTGGGTCAGACAAAAGATGCTATATTTAACACTTTACCCTCAAGTTTTTGAAATGAACCTATTTTTAATCACTTGAGCAGAATATTCAGAAATGGCTCAAAACTGTCTTTGGGCTCTTGAATTTTTCATAGGCTTAGGCTAGAAAACAAAAATGTCATAGATGACAACTAAAGTAAAAATATATCTAAAAACACTGTGGGATGATTACAAGATTAAAACAGAGTAAAAATGAATGGAAAGAAGAAATGCATGAACAGCGTGTGAAAAGGCTGGTAGTTTACCATGAAGTATTTTGTAGAGGCTAATCAAATATTACTCAATTCATCTTTGATCATTCTGAAATACTCCTTAGGGCTCATTCAGTACAGCACTTCAGTGACCTTCTTGCTCAAATACAAAGGGCTGTGGCCTTTTATTTATATTCTAAAATATGGAAAATATCACACTGCAATGAAGCAATCAACCAGTAGCCTGTGTGCTCCAGTAACTGGAAAGGATAGAAAGTCAGTGAGTAGATAATTATTCAAGGTCAAACCTTTCTAGTGTGGTGCCAGAAAAAAAGCAAACAGTGCGGGTTAGCCAATACTTCACAAACACTTGTTTAAGGATTTCCTAATTACTGTAAGTGGTTCCTCTGGCCCTGGCACTTAAAAAGGCAGCTGTATATGCATGATGTCATCCCTTCTTCCCATTATCTCTGCAGTAAATTTACAGGATTAAGCAGCAAGCAAGACTAAAAAGTCAAAATAATGATGATTTTTCATGTTTCCTATCATTAAAAATCAATTTCTCATGTTAGAGTATATAAAAAAAAGCCAAACTGAAACATAGATGCAGTTAACTATTAAAATTTATCTGAATGTTTTTACCTCAAAATCAGAAAAATGCAATTATCCTCCACATACTTTTCTGTTTAAAAGCCATATGTATGCAGCATAGCAAGATCGCAGCACAGGTTCTGTTATCTCACAGCTTTAAAGGTACGGATATAAATTACAAGCTGATCAGGCAAAAATAAAACCAAGAGCCTTAAATCTCCTGGAGCAAATTGCACAGGTAATATTCACTATCCTGGAATGGCTGCAGCAGTGAATTATGCTGCAGCTGTGAATTATGCTGCACAAGGCTGGAATATAAAATTCAGAGTTTATATTTAAGACACTAGCAGAGAGGCAACAGTAATTAAATTACTGTAATAGTTGCTTACTGGGACACTGCACTCGAAAGTCCAGTTGACAAAACTGGGATAAACTTCATTCTACACCCCTTGGTCAGAGGGGTCCTGCCAAAATGAGCGATGAGATTTAAGAGCCTTCAGACACCTGGGGCTCCTGCTTAGCAGATTCAAATCTCCTCACTGACTTCAGATCATCTTAGTATCCTTTTGCCTAGGCAACCTCACTCTTAATATAGCCACCCTATTTTTTTTTTTTTTAACATTTCCTTAGACTTTTCAAGATCTTTATACTACTCAGATTATTCTGTTCCTCCCAAACTGTCTCTTACTTTTACCATGTGATTCTTATTTCCTTAATATTCCTGAAGATTTTTAGAATCTTCTTTCCCATGAGAATTTCCTTCCATGTTTCACGGAAACTGTATCATCCATGTATGCAAGAACATCATCAGCTCTCAGACGATGTTTAGGGCATGCTCAAGGTGGTGCAAACTGCTCATCAGGTCATCCTTCTGCACACAAATTAATTTTTCCTTCATTTCTACCTGCTAGGCCAAGGAACTGTCCTGTGGAAGCTCCTCGGAGGACCATGACCTGATGTAGGTACAGCCTGGTGAACAAGCCTATCTCCAAACATGGCACTGTTGGTGGAGAACTTCATACTTAAAAGGCAGCTCTTCAAATATTCCCTTTCTTTACTCTGTAAGTGCCAGAGCCACTTTGCAAACGTTGCTCTGCAGCTCTGTGAATCACCTCTGCGCTGGTTCAGTCCCCAAGCGAAACTTCTACTTAGCAATATTATTTGTCCCGTAAAATTTCTATTCATTCTTGAAATGGGAATCTGTTAAAAAGTGGCCCAGATTTAATAACAACAACTGCAAAGACTCTGTATTCCTGTATTCAGTCTGTATTCCTTAGCACAGAGCGTGGATGGGGGAAATCCAAAAAGCTCTTGATATTCTTCGATATACTGGAAACTCTTGTATCGCCTCCCATGAATTACGGGTCAGGCGTCACGAAAGAACAACAGTCTTCCAGAAGCCACCCCAAATGTCCCCTCTTGGTTCCTTCTCCTTCCCTCCAGCAGCAGCACATGCAGCTTCTGCTCAGCCCTGCCATCTTCTCGGCCATGGGCTCTTTTACATATAATAACTTGGCAAAAGCAAAGCAAAGGGAAAAGAACGTTGCCATGTCTTAATGTGAAAGCCAAATGCCTTATATGCAGATGCACATGCTGTAAGGGACTGTTAAACACAGCCTGTCCTGCAACACAGACTCTATAAAACATCATCCGCCGCCCTGCGCCCAGTTTTGATGAGGTGCATGCACAAATACAAGCGGAAAAACAGTTGCATGTAAAGTCTAGGACACGTGTTACGCTCAGAATTACTCCTGCTTTTTTAAGGAGGATAATGACTGAACTTCAAGGTTTCCATCATGAAAACATGTTCAAACATACCTTTATAACATGCATTAGTAACTGCATTTAAAATACACATCCCCTAAGTGAATTTAATGCTCTTTCAGCAAAGAACTTACCACCATAATATACCAACACATGCCCGTCTGCATAACACACAAACATTTTAAACTCTTCCTGTTTCAGGAGCACCACAAAGTGTTATATACACTACTGTGCATAAGGCAGCTCAGATGCAGAGTCTGACATATGTCAAAGAAATAGGGGACAGAAATTGTAACCATACATTAACAGAGGAATAAGTCTTACCAAAAATATATTTCTGCAAAATAAGATGTTCTGTATGCAGAAGAAGTAGGATGGGTGCCTTTCACAGCTTCATCACTCCAGTGCCTGCCCCGTCCCCACCTTTGACACCTCTGCTGCACCGCAATACAGGTCCCCTTAGATAGACCATGTCCAAATAGCAAGTACTAATTTACTATTTGGAGAAAATTATTGGAGATAATACTAGTACCACTGGAGGAAAAAAGAAAACATGGAAAAAACAGAAGTGAAGAAAATAGAGGAAGAGAAGACAAGCCAGAAAGTCCTGTGAAAAGTGCTTTCACAGTGGATCAGGGAGAAACCTTGCCTGGAAAATCATATACAGGACATTGAAACAACTTCACGTGTTAAAATAAAGAAAAAAGTCTGACACCAATTGACATCATCTGCCACTAAATACACTCATTAGGGAATGCCATGTCTGTCAGTCAAACAATATAGGAATATTCCAGCTCAGAAAAATATAGAATAAATAATGGTTCCTGCCACAAGGAAAATACAACCTATTCAGACTAATAAGATTTTCTTCAGATATTTATGAGGCAGATGAAGGGCTAACCCATGTATTTTTGTTTTCTGCTATGCCCCTCCCCTCAGTTCTTCCCTACACAACCGTGACTGTCCTGCAAACGGAGGGCCTTGCCGCAAGCCAAAACAGGTAAAGAGCAAGGGAAACATTGCCTAAAATGCAGGAAGCCTCATACACTGGGGTGGTATTAGGGAAAGACAGCCCTTTCCCTGGGATTTGGCACTGAACATGCCTCAGAACAACAAGGTTGCTGCAACATTCACGTCAGTGCTCAGGGTGCAGGAAAGTGCTTTAGCCATCACCAGAGGTCAGCAGCCGTGTTGTCAGGGGCACAAACCAGCACCGCCAGGCGCAGGGACCGTACCAAGAACCGGTGAGATCACACTCTTCCTCACGAGGACAGGAAAAGTTTTATGCTATAGTCCATCTTTACAAATGACATGTTATCCTGTCCGGCCTCCAAAACACTTAGCTTTTCTACTTTCCTTCCACAGCTATTCAGGACTCAGAAATCTAAAGCCATAACATCACCACCTCATATCTTACGGGATGTCATTTTGGCAGCAAATAATTTACTTAAAAAAAAAAAATCAGCACTAGACACTTCTTTGGGACAGGATGGGGAGCATTTGCTGTGTTGGAAAACAGCCCATCAACACAAGTCTCATGAAATAAGACTAGGTTTTCAAATTATACAGTCACTGCCATAACAGTAAAAAAAAAAAAAAAAAAAAAAAAAAAAGTGTTTTTTTATTTATAAATAAGTAAATGCTTTCTTCTACCTTTTATAATGTCCACCTCTTAGCATAACAAAGCTTCTCATAGCTTACTAATGGCTCCCTGTCACTAGTGCTGAGAACTATTATCACTGCTCTGCCCCTTCACATGGGCCTTTCAAACATCACTGTTTCACTTAATTCTTTCACCTCCTTCAGTTCAAATGCAATAAAAACCTTTCACTGGCTGACAACTAGAAAGGCAGAACAGCCTCCAACTGCTGTATAATTCAGGAGGGCTCTTTCTCATTTTAATTGGCTGCCTAATTGGAATGTTTATGGGTTCTGCGATAGCTTGGGATGAAAAGGCAGGGTGAGCAATTATGTGCTCAGCATTCCTATCTGGCAGAGTTAATAGTTTTTTTAAAAAAGCTAAAGTTCACTGGAATGCCATGTTTTTGTTCTCTAAGAAATACCTTGATTTGAAACAATGTAATCCCCAAGTCAGAAATTATGTCAAGCTGTGCTTATCCAGTAGCAAGTTTGAGCTTTTGGAAGCCTCTTTGCTCCTTTTTGATGTTAGCATAACACGAAGAACAGGAGGCTATCTGGTGGCTGTCAAGTTTTTAACTGCTTGCTCTCTCACTGGCTGGAGATAAGATGCAAGCAGAGCACTTGATGGACTTGATTAATTCTCTGGAACGAAGGTTTGTCTTTCTTGGCTCGATGAATGACTTCATTCTAGTAGATGAGGTCACCCAAGTCAAGGCAATAAAGTTTCTGATATTCACATGAAAGCCAGTTTTCAAAGCTGCCAGTCCCTAAGAAGAGAAGCACAAGTGTTTTCTCATTCACCTACACTCTAGTGGCAGCATCCGCTTGCTCTAATCTGTCCTCTCCAGCATGGGACTCTATTTCTGCTGAAGAACAGTTCCACTACAAAATTAGATTCAAAAATTTGTATTTTTTTTAATATATGCTTTGTTCAAAAAAAAGCAAATATTTTTGCAAAGCAAGCTGTCAACATGCCAACAGGAGGAGAAATTACCTTCTAACTTTCCAGTCCGACCAAAGCAGAGGCTTTTTTTTTTCTTCCCTCAGTGTGACATTCCAGTTGTCAACTCGAGGGGAAAGGACCATTTCTGTGCTCTTTTTTACAGCACCCAGTGCAAGGCAGTTGTGAGAGCGCCAAGTGCTACAAATACCGATAGCAAACACAGAAGGTCCATTCCATGCTGGAGTCCTCGTTTCCAGTTCAATTACCTACTTGCCTTGTACTGGATGCACCTTATAGAGTTTGCAGCTTATTTCTGGATCAGTTTTGGAGGCCATACTGCTATTTCTGTGCCTCAGTTATCCCACATCTAAAGAGCTGTAGCAATGAAAAGACAAAAGGAGCATCCTTGGGCACAGATTTAACCAGGAGGCCCAGTAAGACACAGCAGATCTCTGTCAACTGACAATAACACCCAAGAAAGTGCCACGAGTTGCTAAGCTTAGGGCAGGCATCATGGTCCTTTCCCAAACGCTCTCCGAGGCCCCATGGAGAAATTAGAGTTTACAAGCTACAGTTTAGAAGTTCCCATTAAACTGCTATGGGGATTTTACCCCAGGTTTTATTGCCATCTGGAGCCTGCAAACCGGTAGAAGCAGCGACTTGGTTTTAGAGGTCAGGAGCTGGACCACATCAGAGAATGCCGTCCTGCCCAGGCCGTTCCTCGGCAATGTTGATCTGGCGCATGCCAGGAGGGATTTCTAGCCACAAGAGCTCTCCAGAGGTTCTCTCAAAGGTCTCCTTTCCAGATTCATACACATCAGCGAGGAGTCCAAATGATACAAAAATAAAATATGACAAGTCATATCCCTGCCAGATACAGGCTTACTTAAGAGAAGAGCTAAGGGGCTAATTTGGGAAATACATAACAATTAAGTTGTCAGGTAAACAATACCTACCTTTAAAATGAACTTTGTGCACATTTACTCTAAAGATTATAATCTGCTGATATTAAGAATATCACAGAAAAAAAATCTGATTGCTCAAGATGTCCATCTCATTTTATGGGCAGAGGCGATTCAGAGAAACCCATATGTTTGGTAAGTGTCCAAACATGTGGATGCTTATGCAAACCAACAATTCTTTGAAGTACACTGTTTTCTAAAGTCCAGGCTGAAACCTAAAATTTAATAATCAACAAAACAGGCAGAGCTAAGGCAGAAATTCTCTGCTAAACTCTGCAGGACTGGGATATGAGAGGAGGCGTCTCTCTGAAGTGACATTATATGCCCAGATGTGTTGTAAGAGAACAAGGGTCTGTCTTAAGATGGCCTGTAGACCCTGTGAACTTCCTTGTTTCGTGACTTTAAAGCAAGAAGAAAAATAAATAATGAAACATATTAAATTCATTATTGTAGCTCTGTGTGCGCCTTCTGAAGGTTTAGTTTTTTTTTTTTTTTTAAAAAAAGCTTCAACCTTTGGAAAAAAAAGAAAAAAAAGTGCTCAGTGAAATTAAAGGCAGCAAATCTATACCAAGATATACTTTTTATATACTACCAAATTTACATATGGAACTCATTGTCACAAGATACTATTAAAGCCAAGAGCTTAGCAGGATTCAAAAAGGCTTAGACATTTATGTGAATAATAAGAACATCCACAGTTATACTAGAAAGGAAAAAGACATTTATAAGTGATACTAAAACTCATACTTGAGGGCATAAGCCAACTGCTAGCTGCGTTGGTTTAGGGAGAAAATCTCCCAATTGACAATTTTTCCATAACTGCCCATTATGGGTTTCTTTGTACCTTGCCCTAAGCATCTGATGCTGACCAGTGTCAGAGAGACTATCCAAGTCTGATCCAGTCCAGCAGGTGTTATGTTCTTAATCTAAAACACTTTTTAATGTAAAGCTGTCATGAAATATTTTGAAAAGGCTGCTTATTCCTTGCCTAATCCTATAGCATTTGGCAGCTTTTAAAATGGGTAACGGATATTCTGCCTCAGTTTGTACATCCACCAAGAAGAGGGCGGTTAGTCACAATATTTTCTTACGTCTTGTGCCAGCTCCTTTACTCCTTTAAGTGGCATCAGATTATATGGGTCTATATGTACATTCCATCCCAAACAAAACATTGTTCTCCAAAACCTCCAAGTTTTGCAACACCACTGAAAAATCTTGTGATGTGGAGGGTGAGAAGTCACTCCCAGATCTGAGCAAATTTGGAGAGTGGGAGTGCTGCAGGAATCTGCCGTTGTAAGCAAAGAGAAGTCTTAAGAGAGCTAAGGACCAACTCTGCAGAAAAGTTCAAATGAATGGTTCAGTGAGCCTGGGGATTTATTCACCTTCCTCTTTAAAGCACTTAATCGTCATGTGTATTTCTAATGATCTGGCCAGACATACTGACAATATACATAGCTTTTACTACCACAAACATACATATATATATATATATATACACACACACAAATATCTCTATATGCAGCATATACTTGTGTGTCTGAGGAAAGTTGTGGCCTCCCATCTTCCTCCATAGACTTTGCCTGCTTTATTTTAACCATCATAGCTTGGTCTTAATGATGTTTATTAAGTTTAAATATAGAATGAAATGGTTTTTCTGCTTGGAATAAAGTATTAGGAATGTGATAACATATTCAGAAGAAAAGTCAAAATGACCCTTAAAAGAGAAATGCATTAACTCCTAGCATTGAATTTATGCTACTTAGCATCACATTAAAAATATTCAAAATATAAATCAAAATTCAAGGGTATAACTTATATTCAATTTCAAATTTATGGCATTTTAAAATAGGATGATTTCCTCAAATGTGCAATAAATTTGGTTTTGTGGAATTGCACATGCCACCTTATCATGACAGTTGCTTTATCTACACAGTCCACTGAAGCCTAGTCACTTTATATAATCTGAATTCACAAATCAACTGTCGTCTTCACTTCACTGATTCATTGCTGATGGGCCTTTCACAAGGTAAAAAATCCTTTCCAAGTTGACAAGAGTAATAAATGGAGAGGTGAGAGCTGCCTCTCCATCCTGCTGTTCTATTGTACTGCCGATAGTGACACATGGCAGAATAAGCTCATAAACCAACCTCATCTTTTGACCTCTGCAGAATAAATGGAAAGAGGGGGGCGTTTATGATGATGACTGTATTTAAAGACCAGTAATGACCAGATAAACCTCGGAAATCTAACTAGCCCAACCATCAGCTTAGAAAAATGATGAGTTTGGGCTTTTGTTTGTTCTTTTTGCTTTGTTTTTTATTATGATGCAAAAATATTGAAAGTGCAGCTATGGCACTTTCAGAAGAACCCAGGGGCTACCCAGCTGTATCAGCTTATAAGATACTTAACACAATCACACGCGCACAAAAGCAACCTTGAAAAACAGTAATAAAAAATAATTGTTCTTTTAATGTTCCAGATTCAAGAGATGCACAAACCAGTGAGTGAACTAGAACGGAATGGGATTCCAGGAATAACCAAGCAGTTTAAGCTAGGACACTCTCTTTGATTGATGTTACCCAGGAGAGAAAGAACAAATTCAAAATAAATACCAGTTTGTAATATCTCTGGGAAAGATTGTAGTACTGAACCTTTATTTATTAGGGATGCATCTTTTTAGAAAAATTTGCTAGTGATTAATCTTCATCTACCTCTCCACTTGTGTCCTCTGCTGCAGGTAGACATTTGTGCAGCCCATAAATGATGGGTAGCAAAACTTGGAAGCTACGAACTGATGTGCAGTATCAGCCAGACCTAAAGCCTGGCAAGTAGCATGGCAACCAATACATGACCCAAATTTATATACCTAGAATAAACATGTTTACCTGGTACCCCCTTATCTACACACCTGCTAGTAAAAAGCTTTTTTACTGGTATAAAAAAGTTTATACTCATTCCAGAAAGACAACAAAAGCTTTTTACCTTGGCTCTAGTAAGATTAAATACACAACTAAATATATTCCAATTTTCAATGATATGCTATTTTGTTTTATTCATGAATGTATCATTCTGTCTGCATTGTACAGATGGCTCTTCAGGATCTGCATGCATTTTAAAACCCCTGCCTGGAAAGAGTCTCAAGCTGCAAGCAGCAAGAGCCATAATTTAGTCACCTAAGGGAACAAAACAATTTAAAATATTAGAGAAGGAACCAAAGTTTCAGTGGAAGACCCCAGTCCTCCAACAAGATCTACTTCTGTGAATAATCAACTGATGCCCACAGATTGCTACACCAAACACATGAAATAATTTTAATGGCTTTTCTACACTTCTATATGCATGCAAGTGCACAAAATAAGCAAACCAAAACAAAAAATCACCTCTTTCTGTCAAATGCAGACCCTAACAAATCAATGACAAAATATTTCTATCCTGTAAAATACCAACACTGTAAAATATACATGAGCCAAAAGAGAGTACAACAACGAGCACTAACAAGAGCAGCACTGAAGTCTTCAGAAGTCAAAACCAAAGACTGATACTGTTCAGTGCCTTTCAGAGGCTATTTTTCAGCCTAAAATTAGAAGTTCACCAGGGGAACTTCAGCAAATACAAGTTTAGCGTAGCGCAGTTGTAAGGAACAGAAATTGATCATCAATGCAAGAACATCCCTTGTCTCACCGCAGGCTTTTGGAGAAAGATACACTGGCCACATCATGATACTCAACTTCTTCCCATTTGCTTGGCAACACTGAGGGTAGAATATTGCTGCCAGGTGAGGTGGTACATAACCCACTTCTGTTCATCTAAAAAACTTGTAAACTTCTGGGTAGCTCAGGTCTGTAGCAGCCGGGTTTAGAGCTGGATCTGTGTTCAGGCAGGGCTCAGGTTTTGAGCTGCACACAGTATGTAGAAGTTGGGCTCAAATCAGACAGCCCTGAAACCTCATGAACTTGAGACAAGGGGAATTAACAATAATAACCTGAATTCAAGGATTTCTCACTTTTAATTTTTTTTGAAACAGTGCTTATCATTACACACATATAGAAAAGTTGGTTGTTCATATTGATTATATTACTCAATATAGCATGCTTTAGTTTGAAAATCAGGTGTGCTTTTTTAAATTAAATTATTCAACAAAAATTTGACTGCAGAGCATTCTGCTAAAACCTAATTAATTAGGAGCATGATTTGACAAAAGCACATTCTGCAGTTTTAGTTTACATTCCTATATGAGTGGGGACGTCATTATTTCATGTTTTACACATTTTGGGCTTCAGAAGATTTTTTTTGTTTGGTTGTTTTTTTCTCCTTTTCTTTCCCAAAGCTGATTCTGAATCATATAAAGAAATACTCCAGGCTTAGATCATATCAATTCATTAACTGTTGGCAACATTCAGTTCTGATTTTCAAAAAAAAAAATTAACAAACCTAATAGAAAGGCATCATGAAAAGAGCACTATTTCAAAACTTGGCCCTTGTTCAAGCTACATATGGTCACATAATCTTTTAAAACGCATGATTCAAGTCTCAATTTAATTATGTAATAGCACAAATGGAATTACACTGCAGATGAAGTGCAGTATTTCAGCTCAAACACACACTGGAGTTGTGTGACTGAGCCAAGCTTATTTCATTTGGTCATCATATTAGAGAGCTTAATTTGAATGCAAGCACACGTAGCAAACAACAACTTCAATATGATATCTCCTCCTCTTGATCTAAATTTTAATACTTGCTGGGCTGGGCACTCTTATAAGATAATTTATCAGGCAGATTAGAAAAATGATGACAATCTAGCATTGACAAGCATTTGTTATTAATGCATTTTATTTAGCCTGTATCCCCATGTAACTCCTTCAGAACATAGATGCCTCTCCCCCATGTACATGACTGCACGCGGGACCCTTCACTGTAATACAGCTCTATCAATATCTTGGAGAGCAGCAGGAGCAATGAGACTTTTCTCTTTCAATAACAGCAAATGCAATCATCTTGACTAGCTTATTCTGCAAGACTCCTGCAATGATGCAGTCTCCCCGTGCCTTATCCCCAGTCTCCCCTAAGTTTTCCCCATTCTCTGACATGCACACTAAGGGTAGGTGCCCTACAGACCCCCAGCCTGGAAAATAAGGGAGAACAAGCTTGCAACCTGAGACTGCTCTTACTAAATAGACCACTTCACCCATTGGAGCTGTTTCTGCCTCTCTGGATACGCAGGCAGATCCAGTGCATCAAGTATGCCCAGCTCATCTTCTGAAAGCTGAGGAAAAAATACAATTTTATTTTAAATGGATAAGTATAAATTGGTCAGTCTAACTGAGCTACAACAAATACATCAACCAGGTTCTAAGAAATAACTGAGTGCTAAGAAACAACTCAAGATTTTTAAACTATGTGAAGTTAATTTGACCAGTACCACTCAGGAGTAAGAACTTGGCTTTACGATCGTAAAATCCACAAAAATCATCCCCTCAGTGCTCAGTAGCAGGCAAAAAAGAAAATCAAGGATCAAAAATTACTAGCAACACAGAGAAAATTCAGTATTTGTCTGCACGTTCAACACTGTGGGTAGTGCGGACCCACGCAGCCAAAGGGGTCCAGGAGGGAAGTGGACTTGAGCTTTGGCTGATCCCTGGCTTGTCAATGCTGGGGAGAACAAAACGCAGGTACTGAGACTTCAGCACAGCTTTTGGCCATCATGTTTGAGAACGCCTTGCAGCAGAGGTTCAGGAAACAGAGTTAGGGTTAAAACAACAGAAGGTAGGTACATGGCTGATTAAAAACTAGAGGTTATCAGGCTGGCTTCATGCTTGGTCCCAAATCTGCTCAGTGACTTTAGTAACAAAGATAAAAGAATAGAGAGCATGGACACAATTCAACAAAGATGATTACAAAATATTACATGTAAGAAATTAATACTGAAATTAAAAGCATGAATTGCTTGTGAAAGGGGCAGCACTGGAGAAAAATAAGGAAAATTTGAGAGTATTTTAACTGGATTATTGCATGTAGTGGCACAGCAATTACTTTACTCATCATTGCTGGGGCTTCAGCTGAAACATTGCAAGACTTCACAAAAAGAAAAAAGAAAAAGAAAAAAAAAACACCAACAGCAGAAAAAAAGCAAGCAAAAAAGAGTAAGCAAACAAAACCTCAGGACACATTAGAAATAACTGTTAACCTAACAGTGGTCTGAAGCAACATCAACAAATAAAATCCATATTCTAAATTATACTAGCCTTGCAGAGGGCCTGAGAACACCACTAGAAGCTTTCCCCCTTAGAAAACCCCTCCACACTGGCTATATTCTCTGAATATAGCTTCTACTATTCAACTAACTACAGTTATTTTGCAAGTAATGAAAATCTTGAGAAAATTATTGTGATATTACAGAGAAAACTATTGCATCAGTAATACTGTTTAATGGTTTTGGTAATTCTAAAAGGCTCTTATAGCCACAATACCTAAGAGCAATGATAAAACTATCGAAAACGTAGTTTTATAAATGCAGTTTTATGATGTGTACATGACAGCAGCTTGCATAAGCATTTCTACTACTAGAACGAGGTGAAAGACAAAGCAGCCTAAGGAACTCAGGCTACAAAGCTTGAGTCTAGGCTGTATGGAGAAATACCTGTGATAGAGAGAGGAGTAGGGCACTGGTAACACCTCAGCAGCAGCACTGAGTGCTGATCTGGCCATTCTTGCTCTAGAAAGCTCTCTTCAAATTGAAACAGCTGAAAAGCATCAAGAATTAGACCTCAAATCAGAGCAGAAGAAAAAAGGTTGACTTTTTTAGCCTACCAAAATGAAGCAGGGTAAATAATGGCTGTTTGTAAGTGCCACTGGGGCAGGAGGGGCAGGCAGAGACGAGGCTCTAAGGAGGAAAAAGAATCACTTAATTGAAAGAACCATGTCCAAATCAGCAATTAGAAAAAGTCAGGAAGTTGGAAATTAGGAAAAGGCTGTTAATCGGGAAAGCCGTGAGATTCTGAAACTGTTGCATACACAATTAGAGGGTGCAAGAAATCAAACTGATATTAAAATGGAGTTCAACAAATAGAAGAAATGATTAAATAATATGACGGCCTTTCTTTCAGTTTTGTGCTCCTGAACTTTTTGAATGACAAGAATAAGTTTATTCTTATCTTGTTGTTGTTAACATGAAACCTAGTATATATTTTCAGACCGCTTCATCTCAGACTAATCTAGACATGAGTGAATGCAGATGCTCAACACACATGAAACGTGAAAGAGAACTGAAAAATGAGACATGTGTCAAAGCACAGACGTGTGGTCAGCAGGATTGTCAAGTGTAAACCATCAAAATGAAAAGTAACCTTCCCTAACAGGTTGAACAAAAAAGGCTGCTGCCCTCGAATATTTCCTCTCTCCCCACTGCACAAAGTACCTCTTCTGCTGCACAGCACTGGTTTGCTCTCCTCTAGGGTCTTCTGTCAGGCTCCATGAAATGACACCCCAGGAAGATGATAAAATCCAGACAGCTGATACGGGACTACCACTGCTACACAAACGACAGCAAGGCCAAGCATATTTCCATGAGCGTCTTCACAAAGGTTGTCTACATGCTGAGACTCTAATATACAAACACTGAAAGGTGGATAGTGTCTGTTGTCATTTTCTGACGTTTCTCAGACTGTTAGATCTTTAAAGCAAATGTTCTACCTTTTACAAGGTAGACTTGTAAAGTGGGCAAGATGGGCAAAATGATTGGAATAAAAGGAAATAGAAGAAATGAGGAGGAAAATCTCCCAGACTTTTCAACCTCCCTCTCACGACCAAAACATTGCTTTAAGCAATATGATACTGCCTTCACTTGTGATTTTGATCCATGTTTTGTCATAAAAAACCTGATTCTCATCATACTGAGTAAATATTTCATTTCTAGATCTACACAGTAAACACTAAATACCTTGGAAATTCCATAAAAGTAACCATTCATATAAAAAATCCTTCATGTGAAAGTTAAATCTAAGCACACCACCATCTCAACTAAGGCCTTACACAGCTAGATATAATAAGTGCCATTGTATCAAAGCAGTCCAAAGTGGTATTTCCCCAAACTGCAAATGCAAACAACCTGTTCTGTTCAGGAACATCAATATAATCAAATTCGCTTTGATTATATGGGATCCTGTAATCATAGCCCTCTGAGAATTTTTGGCTATTTTCAAAAATGTCTAGGAATTTACTCTGGAAAATTAATGCACAAGATCAGAAAATTCTACCTTAGCAAATACAAAAGGCCATTTGATTAGCTACAAATAAAAGCCCCTTGAGCGAAAATGAATAAGGTTTAAGCTACTTGAAATTATTTTCCAGCCTGATAAAGCCATTATCACATTTAGAGCGTTTACAATGCAGAACTACATTCCTTTGATCATCTTATAAAATTAATTGATCTTGCTTATCTATTGTACTATTTTAAATCATTTTAATTGAGGACATTAGGAGAAGTAATGGTAACAACCAATGCATTTATTAGCTACTGATGTTCAAGGCAGCAATGTCATTTTCATAATCTGAATTTCTCTATAACAAAATTCCATTCTTAATGGAATTTACATATAGATCACCCCCAGCCACAAATAATTTACTATTACTTTAAGTCCTAAAGGACAGGCAGAAAAACTGTGAAAAATCACTCCAGCCATACTTAATTTTAATTATTCTTTTAAATCAGATAGAGACCCTGAAGTTAAATTCTCATAATTAAATAGAAATTAAAAGTTTCTAAAAGCCTTATTTTCAACTCCAATTTTAAATGCAAATGAACAGAGGAGAATTGCCCCATGAAAAACTGTGAGTAATGTTCAATGACAGTGTTTTGTTCCGGAGCTACAAAACTCTTTCCTCACCTCGAATCCCACGCAATTTTGCAGGCAGTTAAAAGCTGCAAGAGGCTGAGTGCAGATGTTCAGCGTGAACCAAAAGCCCTGACTCTGCCAGACTGCCCTTCCCAGTGCCTGAAGAATTACTGAGTTTACTTGAGAGAGCCCTCATGTTTCCAGGATAAACTACCAGCTCTGAGTTGTCCACAGAAATCTACAGCACCCATCTGAAAGGGCAAGACTGACCTTCCTTTTTAATAAGGGAGCTATCAACGTTTCCTTTTGGCCTTTCATACTGAGTGAGTTGTGCCTGGACTAACCAGCTTAAAGCTAAGAACTCCCTTGAAAATGTGTTTCATTTCCATCTTTAAGCCACCTCTATTCTATTCTATTGGGCTCCCAAATTAAAGTATACAGGCTAATGCAACCAAGTTAAACATAATATTCAGCAGCACCAAAGCCAAATATAGATGTGCTACACAAATACACACACACACAGAAATACTACCAGAATGGCCCTATATACTTGAGAGAAACTCTTGTATGACCCTGGGCAAGCAAATCATTTAGGTGACATATGTACTGACACCTGGCATCAACCCCCATTCCACAACAGCTGACCTCCTTTACCATAATATCTTCAGGTCAGCCTATGGAAGGCTACCTATTTCAACTCCAACATCTCTATTGATCTTCAGGAAGATGATACTCTGCCTTCTCTCCCCTTACCTCTTGCCTTGTCAGGTCAATAATTCCATGTTCCCAAGTCCTTGTCCTTCTGCAGTCCCATTTCCTTCTCCGCTGCCTGAAAGAAACAATTCTAGAAGGGGAAACAAGCCATTAGGCAATTGCTTGGACAACTGCCACAAACCAGTAGCATAACGTGGATGTCTTTGACACATAGACTACAAAATATTATAATATGTGAGGAAGGCTAACCCTCAGACTTTGGTAACAGAGGAGACTTTTTCCCTCTGTATTTTAATTTCCAAACTACAAAATGAAGGTAATAGCATTTCCTAAACTGTAAACACATTAAATATTTCATGTGCTCAGATGCATTCTGACCATATTTTTAAAAGTAAAGAAAAAACTACATCAAGGCTGTCTATTGTGGTGGTCTATCAAAGATTCCTTGATGGTAGGAGGGATGTGCCAGTCAGCAACAGCACCGAGCTTGCTATACAGGGATGCTGAATACTTCCAAAGTGTCGCTGTGCCATTTATACCAACAGCAGGACAGGGCAGAATGACAGAGCTGCTTCTGATGGTGACAGTGTTAAGTACATAAAGTGGGTCAGATGGCACCAAGATGTTCATTTGCACCTAGATTGGAACAAGCAGCCTCACTCATGCTAATAATCATCCTACCCCAGAAGAAACAATTCATTAATGGTTCAAAAGGGGGCTTGGAAGAGAGAACTCAGGAGTTTGATTATGGGATGAAGACATGGGCACGCAAGGAACAGCGCCACATTCCCCATTTTGTCCTTGTCCTAGGCCACAGAGAAAATGCCATCTCCCCCGAGATGCTCACCAAGAAGAAAGGAGGCAGCAATAAATAGCGTAGACAGAAACCTGCCTTTACTTGTTCTGATGACTAGAGTTTATCATTCCTTTTCACAGAGTTTGCAGTGACTACATAGTAGTGACCTTTTCCTCAATTTAAATTGTAGAAAATGACTGTTAAAAGTAAACCCTTACATTTAGATGTACACACTCTAAGGACAACACCTGATTTTTGCTACAGCAGCATTCCTCTCCTAACATCAATTAGACTATAGGCCCTCTCACTTTCTCTAAGCTTTTCACAATTAAAAATTGAGTTTTGGGGGTTTTTTCCACCTTATTTTTTGTTTAGCCTCACTGTGGCAGGAACTTCTGGATGAACCCATGCCCACAAGCTAGATCAGAGGGCCATTGCACAAGGACCAGCTCCACCTCTTCCAAATTCTTTGGAGAAAGAGAGCTGCAGTGACTTGGTTGCTACTCCATAGCCAGTCACCTCTGCTCTGCACCTCTGCAAAGCAAGACCTGCATCTTCCTCTCTGTCTGTGGTGCACCTGGTGCACTTTCAGCTCTGCTTCCATTACCAAAGATCCCATTAATAACACCAATAGGAGCTGCCAAGCTGCCAGAACTGTTTTCATTCAACATTTTTCTCTGCTGTATGAGAAAGTAGTGTAAAGCAATGCCACGCTGCCTCCCTTTCTGGACGGTATAGTTTAAACAGAGTGGACACAGTTAGTGTCTTGTAACTCCAATCCAAGGCAGGAGAGCTCTCAAATTTTCCCAGATTGCACGTTTCTAGTATAGTGTTCCTAGCACAAAGACTGATCAAAAAAAAAGTCCATTCACTCACCTGAGGACACCTAACACACTGTGGCTGTAAAGCACACTGAAGATAACTCTGGATAAAATTGTAGTAGTTTAAACTAGGTGAGTGAAACTAGGCGAAGGTGTGTGCTGATCACACCTAGCACTTCTGTGGTGAGCAGCACAAGCATAAGATCCATTTAGGATCTCATGGCACGATAAGCATCGCTCCCGTGCTGCTGCGGGACTGGCGAGGGCCGGGCTGAGCTCTGCTGCCTCGCGAGCAAGTTCTCCCCCTGCAGCATGAAAGGACAGGCACTCAACTTCAATGGCCCTCTCCAACACTACAGTTCAAGGATTGGTTCTTAAAGGCCCCTGAAATTTGAACACACCCACTGCACCACCTAAGTAACCTATTAACAAACAGAAGTAGAGCGGCTGTCTTGAACCCTTTCGTTGCTTTGATTGGTATAGAGTCCAAGGGACTCTAGAGAGTCCAAGTCCCTGGAGATGCACTCCAGAAGATAAGTTGTGAATCAAGCTGAACATGAGACACGATGCTTCATAAGTATATGTTTTCATGCCAGGAATGCTAGAGCTTACATAGAGAAAAAGGAAAGCTGATTAGGCAGAAGTCACCATTCCCTGGAAAAACAGCAATGGTAAAAGGAGTCGCCTAAAAAGTTCCCTGACTACAGCAGGAAGTTTTACAACTAAATTTGTCCTGATGCCTTAAGATTTGATTGCCATGCCAGAAATATCCAGTGTGAAAATTTAGCCTGGATTTTCAATAAAGCCAATTTGCCAGCAAGAATCTGAACAGTAAGTGTAAAAGACTTTTTCCATGAAAAAGAAATACTAAAAGACAGGGCAACTCTGATCCCAGACATAGCCCTGCAGCAGGCCAGGTCTGGATTTAGGGCACAATACGGTTCCAAATACTAAATGCTTCTGAAGTGCACGCAGGGAGATCCATATCCTAGTCCTGGCAAACTCCTGATGAGGAATTGACTCGAGGCTAGTACCAGTCGGGACACGTCTCCAGGAGAATGTGCCTTAACGCAATCCCCAAGCTCCAGGCTTGCAAGGAAATAATAATGTGAAAAGCAGTTGGACAGCTATTAACATACAGTTTTCTTTGACATAACAGCTCCTCGGTCAAGTTATCAATTAAAAACAGGGGCATGGATAAAAGGCTAGAGATTAAAGTGTCTTCTTAGCAAACATATTTGCAATGGAAAGGTTTCTAGGATGGATGCTAAGACAGAACTCTATAGCAGCAATGACAGCACCAACAGATGTTTTAATCCTTACATCTATTCTTAAATCTGCAATATGCAGCTTAAGTATTACATTTGCAAATTATTTAATAAATAATATTTTCATAAAAAAGTATGGGCCACATTACCATCTATATTTTTATTTCTTTGTTTACAAACGCATCTATAGGTGACCCGGTTCAAAGCGAGTTGCTTTGCTTGATCTCAGTTTATCAAATAGTAATCAAAGACTTTAACCATATCAGACTAGGCTTGTGTGTGGATTATCTAGCTTTTCCTGCCCTGCCATTCTGCATAAAGATCTAAATCACTCTGGCTAGATGTCAATCAGCGTGGATGACAGTGCAACAAACACACTGGCACCATCAAACGTCACTTGGGCAACCAAGGCAGGAAGGAAACGCTGCTACGTCCCTCTTCTGGCTTCATGAGCCCGTGAGAAAAAGGACTTGAGGTGCTGAGGCCCGGCAAGGAGAGCAGGAAACACCTCTTGGAAACCCATCTGCTCCCTCGTACACGTGATAAACAGCAACGCGAGCAGCCTAGAAAAGACAACACACGTGAAAAGGACTGTGATCCAAACACAAGCCTATCTATAGAGATTAAAGAAAGGAGGCAAAATATAAAATTAATATGCCAAACATACACAAAGTGCGACTAGGTTTCTCACTGCCTGTGACCAGCCTCTAAAAATAATTCTTTTCTTTCCCCCTGCCCCGCATCAGCAACAGTAAAGGGCTGTAGTTTCAGTGCTGCAGGGAGGAATATGGAAATCCAGAATGGTTCCACAATGTGGCCAAAACCAGGAGTTCATATGGGAAAAAAGGCACTGTTAGGGAAAACATAATTGGCCTCAGCAAAGACGAGGCAGCAAAGAAATTGAGAAAATAGTTCAAATGGTTACACACACACACATATATATATATCACTGTCCCCAAAACAAACACTGTGTTTCTACAAGCACAACTGCATTTTCTGTAATAACACAAGTCTAAGAATCACAAATTAAATGTAAATTACTTGTGTATAATTTACGAATACCTAGGGCTAGATATTATTATTCTCTGCATTAATAGTTTTCTACTGAATGTTTGGATTGCTGCACTGTAGCTTAGTATCTTCTTTTCTCCTCAGTGACCCCAGAAGTGAAAACACATATTGCCTATTTTAAAAAAAAACAGTCATTTACTTATGACCAAAGGAGAAAATATGCTTGTTACACTGCAAAGCTTATATTTGCCATAGGGAATAAATACAAAAAAAAATCTAAATTGTTCTTCTCATAAAAATATTAAAGCAATACCATCTCTACCTGCCTATGATTAAGGGTGCTTTGTAAACAGATTGTTGTTCATTTTATGAGTCATATACCATAATATTGCAGGATCAGGGTCTGTTAGTCTGAAAATATTTAGCAATCCTACAAGTTAAACACAGTACATAAATAGAACTTTCTAATTAATATTTCTCTTTGGTCTGTCACTTAATTTCCCTTCTTTACATATAGATAAACAAGCATCATGACAGCATGGTATAACTCTTGAAATAAACCTGCCAAGACCAAAGCCTACACATGAGATTTATTTTTAACAAAAAGAACAAAAGTAGACAATTTTTGCTTTTAGTTTGCTTTTGTTCCATTTGTAGCTTGTTCTGATAGTAGGTTGATTGTTTCAGTGAAAACCAATAAGAAGAAAATATTTTTTCTGAAGAGATATTCAGTGCTCTAACCTGCCCTCTAGACCTGAGGTACCTGCAGGATACTTAAGGGTCATCTGTGTTATTTGACAAATGTTAGATCTAGTATGACAGGCAAAGATACAACCTTAACACTCATTCTGTGGTGCCATTTTGAACTCAGCTCTGGTAGCAAAATGTTATTTTTTTTTTAGTATGAAACGTGATAGCTTAGTGCTGAAATATGAGCTTCACACGAGATAATATCAAAGTGACCATTTATGATGCCTGTAATCATAACCTCTACATAAGGCTCAAAGACTCATTCCACACAAGAGATACATACATAAAACACTGCAGTCATTTATGGATGCCCTTTACCCCCGATGTCTAAAACTATTCTCGTGAAATACAGCAACCTAAAAACACTTTTCTAGAGGAAAAAAAAAAGCATAGGAAAAAGAGCAGCTTTCTCTTGAAAGTCCTCTAAGGAGTTACAGAAACAATTCCACTTATTCCCACTGGTAATACATGCATGTGAGAATTTATTATCAAATACAAGGCACATTCTACTGCAAAGATCAGTGCTTGAATGGATGAACAGCAACAAACATTTCCAAAGCTCCTCTGCCGAGGAGTTTCACACCATGTCTTGGCAGTTATTCTAGCATCATCTTAAGTGCAATTGATTGAACCTACACATGGAAATGTAACTTCCTTGCGTAGTTAATGGAAAGAGACCTCCAAAGGTGGGTTAAATATGTCAGATAGCCACACAGAAGCATGGGCCTCCAGACCTGCTTCAGCTTGCTTTGGCTCCATACCCACTTCGAGAAGAAAGCAGCATGGCTTCTTCAGCTTTCCTTGCCCAAAAGATCACAACCCTGTTTCTTGTCTTGATCCCTCCAGATAGAGAATCTAACCTAGTAACTCCTCACAAAACTATATGCCTCAGAGGTCTCTTCATCCTACGCAAGAAAAATCCCATTTTACCAGTAGACTGGTTAGAAAAAAATATTGATGTCAGAGAAGAAGAGAAGCCATGTATTTTATGTATTTTAGGCAAGAAGTCTAGGGAATTGCATAGTGCACCGACACAGAGAAGAGACACGGCTGCCTATCTGTATTAGATTCATATATTGCTTTAATGATATTATAATTGTGATTTCCAAGAGGTTAATATCAAAGGTGAATGTCCTCCTTCCCTGAACAGCTGTACCATTGTATATATGACAATTTAAAGCAACTTACCATTATTAGTGTTTTAATATTTTGCATTGCATTGCTTCCCCTAGAATATAACTGTTTCTGAGAAAAATATCAGCTCTCCAGCACAGCATTCACCATCCAAAAGGGAAGGGCTAGTGAAAAATCTGCCTTGGCTGATGAATCTGCCATGCCACGTTCAGCTGTTTCACCTTTTTTCCTCTGTAAAGGAACTAATCCATAGAGAAACTAATACAACAAGAATATTCTGTGGGGAGAATCAAGGCTCCAGGTGTTCCACAAGGCCCTGGCATGGGCTGTGGGGCAGCAGAACAGAAGGTGAATCTCACGCCTATCTCAGAGATGTGCAGTGGGGACAAGCAGCACATAGGGCAAGAGGTGCATTTCAGGCTCACATCCCCTACAAAGCTGCAATAAGACAAGCCATAATCTCGCCTTTAGGCTAATTAACCAACTGCTTTCAGCCATAGCTGTTTCTTCACAGCTTTCTTAGTCTGGCAGTGATAAATGCACACAGAAATGATGTGAATAGTTGAGATTTACACGGCTGGGGTAACACACACAATGTCACTCTTATTTACCCATGTGGCAAGATCCCGAGCTGCCCTGCACTAGTAGCACCACTGCAATCATGGGAACCCTGCAGATTTACACCCCAGAGACACCTGATGACCTCCTCTGCATACAAACTCGTGCAGGGGCAGTAAGCCTAAAAGCAATAATAATTTATTCATAACACTACATAATTATCCATAAAACTACATACTCGCCAAACAGCCTAGAGATATTGCACTGGAAATCACCGCTCCTTCAGCATATTGCATGTGATTTTTAATCGTGCTCAAGACTAATTACTGTGAAGTGTTTAACTGGGCTCCAACTGATTGATAATGTTCTCAACTACTCAACTCCTTCTCCCACAGTTGCCAGATGGAGAAATCCAGATTAGTTTACATCACCTAATCAGAGCTTCCAGCTGAAAACATGAGCAAATATTGCGCACACCAGTTTGATTTCCAACTTGATAAACTTTCCATCAAAAGCACACAGCTCTGTTAATCAATTCTTTATGTTTGCCTTTCTTATCTTGCAAGAAATCGTTTTGCACTGTACTGTTTTGTTTAAAATGTAAATGAAATCACAATATATGAATTTAAAATCAATCACCAAATCTATAAAACAGGTCGCTGCATTATCCAAGCCTATCTGTATGACTGGAAAGTCTTTAGCTTTGGAGATGACTTCAGAGGTTCCCAGCAAAGGAAGATGGAAGGGTCAGGGTTGGAGCTTGCTGGAAGAAGCTGTGATGAACAGCAGTAGATTTGTGTGTGATGCCTCCTTCCAGGATCGACCAACCTAGCACAGCATCACCTCTAGAGAAATGGCAATCTGGGACAAGCGAGTGCTGCTCTGCAGAGAAAAACGAAGATGAAAAAGCTAAGTGTTACTTTGTTGATCTGCCTACAGTCACATTAGCACACAACCGAACACGGCTCCTACACGGGTCCTCCAGAATGGATCATCGGATCATTACACAAAATATTTGGAAGTGGTGCTCTGACTCCTACTGAACATTGCCAAAGCAGTTTCATCCTCTTCACTAACACATGTACAGATTAATTACCAATGTAAAATGCAGAACGCCTGGAGACATGTGACGCTTTTCGTTTTCGCACCTGGTGAAAACCAGCTAGAGCTGCAATAACCTGCACAACTCTGCGACCTGATGATTTTCCCCCAGACTGCTGTGCTTTACTGGAAGTATGTAACAAAGGCAAACGTAAGCAAAATTACCACATTGCAAAACCTTCCCATTGCTCAGAATGAAGGGAAGCAGCAGTCAAATGTCAGTTTTCCCAAGCATTTCTATTGCGGGAAAGTATTTTGCGGGAATAACTTTTATTAGATGAATTTTTCACATGAACAATTTTTTAAAAAAAATAAAAAGCAACATGCACAGTTGGTTTCTCCTGAAAGTGTTTTTAATGACAAGCAATTGACCAAAATACTACTTTTTTTTCCCCCCCTCATTAAAAAACTTTTTTTCAGGACTCCGAAAATATTGATAAACAAGCAGGTTTAGGGTTTACCTATAATCCATTAAGTAAATAAGTAAACAAAAAGGAAGTTTTATAGATTATATAACATAATAGACTAAAAGTTGCACAGGAATGGGTGAATAAAACTTTCTAATTTTATAAGGTAGATGGGTAATTTTATTAATATATAGCCTATTCACTACCATCACAACGTCCTCCAGAATATATGAGATGTGCTAATAATATCACTTTTATGGAACTAATGATTTTTTTTTTGACTAAATAGCAACTGGAGCTTAGCATTCACCAACGGTGGAACCAGAGCATGGCACTTACCAGGACGAAAGGGATCAGCCATACCAACTGAGAAGCACAGTCTGTCAATTTTGCTATTCATGGAGAACTTAGAACTTTAATTTTGCTACTGCTGAAGCCTGCATGAGAAGCCTGGAGTACAGCCAAACGCAATACAGTGCCTGCAAATCAGAAAACTAAACCATTAAGAAGCTCAAGATTTTCTATATAATGTCATTATTGAACAGTATCGGTCCCTCTCACTCACTGAGCTTTGAAAAAAAAGATCTTGTCATAAGCAGGAGCACCAGGGACAGGATCTTAGGAGTGCTGAACTCTTCCCCACTCCAGCCTTTACAGATCCAGACCCTAAAACTCAGTTATTATTGTGCTGATTTTTGCCAACACTGTTCGGAGACAGGTGCCTTTTACCTGGGAAAGGATGAAATGCAAGGGCTCTTTGCCTCTCCCATATTTCTGTTAGCTGCTTCTCTACATGGAAGTAGAGAACATCCTGATTCATTTTATTTTTTTCCCCTTTTGCTGTTGCTGCTTGCAGTCTGCGTTTTGCATGCTGCTTGCCCATCTGATGGGAGATGAGCAGGTGTGCGCTGAGCTCTGTTCCAATTTACATTTCGTATTTTAAAACAGACCATAACTTGCCATAGGCATTTGGTTCTAGGACAGAATGCCAAATACAGAACAGGAAGGTTTGCTTCTTAATTGCTTAAGTAAATAAAACTTTCTTGTGAAATATGTTACTATATAAAACATTGATGAAATACCACAGGGTATTTCTACATTTTCCAATCCCACCCTCAGAAAAATGCTAACAACTGAATTTCCCACCCTACATCTTAATAGCCACAACAATTCTTCCTTCTGGTCACTTAAAAGCTCCACAGTGACTGAGAAGGATTCCTTTGGGAAGTCCAGGTTGCTTCCAGTATTTTGCTTGGGGAGGTCTAGGGTCTTACAGAAAACATTTTGATATGTCACAACACAGGCTTCACCAAGGAAATAAAATGGCTCATTGTGCTGGGTATTTAGAAAGTTTGTTATTGCAATAAGGAATTATATAGCCACACGGTACATGATGCAAACACAAAGCACAATGCCCTCAGTTATGCATATGAATCTACAAAGTTGCTCTGACAGAATTGGGATGGCCTGAAATAAAGGTCTCCTTTGCAGCCAATCTCAAAACCATACACTTGAAGAGAGGATTGAAAACCATCTAGAATATGAATGCTGTAGCATCAGTTAACACCAAAAAATTACAGATTCATCTGTTCCTGCAGATAATTCCTACAACCAGTACATTTTCGGAGCCTAGGCACTATTTGACTTCATAAACCAAAAATTCCTTGCCTCTACCCACCTTGACCTTTCCCATTAAGATAATGTTCATGAAATCTAAATTACGCTGATCAATATTTATAGCAAAGATTTATTCAGACACACCTGTTGACCTGGATAAAATCTTCCACAGGGCTTGAAAGGCAACAGCAAACATCCCTCACCCTACTCTGTGCCCCATAGACATATCCAACAGAGCATCCAACTTGCAGCAAAAACCTGCAGATGTTCTGCTGGCAGGGTCAGCACAGCCCAATGAGCCATGCCATTCTGTACTAGCCTTTGGATGATAAAACAAGAACCTGCCACAATTTTCCTATATATGCATTCTAGGCATTCATCTTTCTCTTTGCAATTTTGGCAATTTCAAGGCTGGACACTTACCCATCAGTTTACCTTTATTCTACGTGCAGGAATAAAAAACTTCTCAGCAAAAGTTAAAAAAAAAAAAAAAAAAAAAGAAGAAGAAAAGTCTAAATAAATAGCTACTGCATATAGTAGCATTTAACTTGCTTAATATTGTGTAAAGTTGAGCACCTAAACATAAGCACAAGGATTTTCTTTTTTAAGAGTAAAGACTGATGCTCTTATTTCTGCCATTTTTCACTTCACCTTTTTCATTCTATTAACTAGATACCTCCATTTTATTTCTGCCTTCCATTGAGCATTATAACAGCGTGATTAATCTAAATATGTTATTACATCATGAATTATCAATAAAATTCATCTTGTCCAGATTAGTCATCTAAAAGTTAAGCCTCTAGCTTTACCAGTCCCTTAGATAGTTCTAGACAGTGAGAAGAGACACCTCAAAGTGACTCATGCCATATCTTAAACACTTTAAATGGGGAATTATTCCCCTATGGAGCTATATCTTCCTATTACTTGACTACAGAAGAAGCCTTGTATCATTGCTTAGGTGTTCAGTTCTTAGGTACATAAAGTTAGGCAAGAAAAAATACTATTATGCATACATAATTCCTGTTTAATTAGGACTTTTCTTTGTACTTTTACTGGAGAGTTGTTTACTTCTGCACATATAATAAGTGTTATTGCTTAATTGTCATCACTTTCTTGACCAGGGCAAACTAGAAAGTACTGATGCTTCTGTTGGAGGAAGAGCCACATATTCTCATATGTCCTCCCCTGGATTAACAAATATTCAATTACTTATTATACAATGGCAAGACATTGCATTACCAGGAAGCAGGAATAAATTACGAAATGCATCAGTACTTAAATCATCTATTATATCTAAATTAATGTTGAAATCAGGGTAAGTTTGTCTAAAGCAAATTTTGCAGAAAGAAATATGTCTAAAGGATTTTTCATTAAAAAGTCTAATCTGATTTAAGAAACTCCTGACCTTTTTTAGGCTTCCATGTGTTTTTCTAGTTCATTCAAATAATATAGAACAGTCCTTGCAAATCCTTCCATCTTGCACAGTTTGAAACAAAATTATTTTGAGAAAGAAGTGAGTTTCTTATTTAAAAGAACAGAAAAATTCAAAATGCTTCCAAGTAAAATATTTGTGTTTTAAATAGGCCATTAAGAATCTTTAATAGCACTGTTATTCTGTACAGCTGTTATTTCTTACAAAAATACGTCACAGGTTTTAATAACCAAGAGAACTGTGTGATAGCTTTACAAGGTGTAATAGGATGCGATAGGATGAGCCAATTAAATCTCTCTCTTCCCCCTCTCAATTCCATATTCCATTTTGTACATTTAAAAAACAAGAACAAAAGAAAATTTTACACAAAAAAGAAAATTTTACACAACCCAAAATATTGCACGTAGCTTTGAACAGAGTGTTAATATTTTCAGGGTGCACTAAAAACATTATGACCTTAAATATTTAAAGATCATTCTGTAAGTAGACAGTATGTTCATCTTTCCTCCCAGCAATAATTTATAAAGAAGAGATCATGAATCATTACTATACAAAATGAATCCATCTTCAGTATTTTTATACTCTGAAACCCATCTTCTTTTGTTTTACTATTTTCTACCTTAGGTCCAACTTTTCCAAATTGTAGTTACCTAGGTCAAAAAACTAAGCAATCAATTTATTATTACACTGAAGCCCATGTTCTCTTGCTTTCTTAATTAAAAAATATTTGAGTCTCACTGTAGTCAAACAAACTTAAGCATGAGCTTAAGTGCTTTACATAATTTTGGTCTAAGTCAGTCTAATATTACTCAGAATATTCAAAACTCTTAAGAAAACTGGGTAAGCGTTAAAGGGAGCAGACAGACTTGGTCTTACTGCAAGAAATAATTTTTTTTTTAAATGGACCAAATATCATCTTCCCATAATAATATCTATAGAAGCTACCTGACTTTCAGATTATCAAAAATACCTTTCTACAGGAAGAGAAGGCTCACAGAATTACAAGAAGCCCAGATAGTGAAGCCTGAGAATGCAAAGCATACTCCAGGGAGAAGTGCAAAGACTCCTTGCAGAAAGCATTTTGAACCACCGTTGCTCAAATACCTCCCTTAGTGCTTTTAGACTCTTAATTGAAACTCTGAAGCAGAATTATAGAATTTGATAAATATTTTCTCCCTGCGATACCGGACCAAGATTCAGATTCTGCAAAGGCTTATGTGCAGATAGAATTTTACTTATTCAAATGCAGAGGTAAAGCTGCTTATTCAAATCAGCTGGACTACTCATGTGTGCCAAGTCACAAACACAACTACATTTTTGCGGAATCAGCTCATTTTGCCCTGGTGCTGGGAATTCTTTATGCTAACTAGAAGAAAAATTACTGCAAACTTACTTTATTAGTAATCTTCTAAAATTGGACCTATTGTCTCTGAGCAAGTTGAGACTGTTTTCACTTAGTCCACATTCTGACCAGGGCTTCAGTTTAAGTCTGATTTTCATACGTGGAAGAATTAATCCCTTGTTCTTGATTATATTTTGTTAAACGTCAATCACCATTTCTAGGAAAACATGAAGACATCCTCTGTCACTTTAATTCTGAATGTGAAAAAGAAGTCATGTTCAAATTCCTTTTTTTTATTCCTTTGATAATTGAAGGCCTTGTTATTTTAATAGACCTTCTTGGTACTGCTCCAAGATTCTAAAATTCTTTTTGTTTTTTTTTTTTCACTATATAAAACTCATTAGAAAGGTTTCTTTTTGCCATGGAATACTACTGAATGTTGATAAATTATTGTGGGACTAAAATAATTTTCCCAACAGTCCCCTTGCAAGTGTAAATTTAGTCATACAAATCAAAATACAGGTTCTGCTCAATTGAAAATAATGATACCTATTGAATGGTCAAAAACTGTCAGTAGCTATTAATAAATAATCCTCAGCACATATGGTGATGTCAATCAGCATTATTATTTTACCCATATAAAAGGAATTTAGTAAGGCATAGCTGCACTCTGAACAGTGATACACAAGTTAATCATCGTCACACAGTACATTATTGTCAGAGCTCAAGAATGTCTTTGATCCCTACCTCCGTTTCAGAGCATTCAGGTCACCCTTTCTTGCAGCACTTATACATGCTGCATGTATACTTCAATGTATATACTGAACGGATGGTTGAGTTGCAGTAAGTCGTAGCGTAATCATGACTTTTTCAATTACAAAAATATACATAGATCTGAGGGGGGGATAAAAGAAAAAAAAACAGTTATTTCACATGCATGCTTAGCCTTTTCAACCCATTTCATCAAAAATTTGATCACACAGACATATAGCGAGCCTGCATGTCAGTCAAAAGGATTGGAAGTACTTATGAGGAGATGTTACGGTCTGTTGCATCAGAGATGCAAAACTAAGAAGTTTAGATAGGCAGCTGACATAATAGACTTGACTAGAGAAACGCGGAGCAGCCAGGCCACCTGGGCGGCCCACGGCGCCGCGTCTGCGCCCCAGCCCCGCTCCGCCTCGCACCGCCGCGACGGAGCCCGCCCTCCCAGCCAAAAATACCTCGTCAGCCCTCGTACGCCACTGCTGAAACACCACCAGCGTGTAAAAAGATAGAGTTGCCAAAGCAAGAGCTGGCATCTGAAAATACGGAGAAAATAGCCAGGGTTATGGGAATCAGCTCTTGGGCAAGTGCGAGAACCATGGCAAAAAAGGCAATAAAATTATGGTTAAAAAGCACCATTGTTCTGATAAATGTGTATTCTTCACTTGCGTAAGCAATGTGTTTGAGGAAGACGTTGGAAACCAAGGCCTTTCAAAAAAATCTATTTTGTAATTTCTATGAGAATGTACAGGTTGCATGGAGATCAGTTCTTGGCTGTTGCTGAGTGAATAATAAAATGTTAAACATGCATTAATGCTGTATTAATACATATTAATAATTATCCCTATTCTGGGCCAAAAAATATTTACAGAGGAAATCTTGATTTTAGAGTATTTTCTAAAAATCAGAAATGAAAAAATATATATAAAGACATGACATCATCTGCTAGTACTAAGGAAGAGAAGTTATAAGGAAAATAAAAAGTATAAAAGAAAGGTTGCACTTTCAATAAAAAAAAGAAAAGGAAAAAATATCTACAGCAATTCCTCCATTACAACCAAATTTGCCACAAGTTAGGGCAACTCTTTACATTGCTTTATAAATACAAAGCCTAAATTCTAATAGAACTATGCATGGCAAGTTCAGAGATATTAAGCAGCACTAATCCTATTCTTCTTTATGACTAGTTCAAGAAATGACCTCTAGCTAGATCTGGCCTTGTTCTATCATGCAACTAGATTTTTCTTACAGAAAATAAATTAAAAAGGTGTGACCTTGCTGAAGGCTTGCAGAGAAAATGAGGTACATCTTGTCACAAGCAGAAGAGCCTATTTGAAACATGGTTTGTTCAATTTGAAAGGCTGCTGCTTTCCTCAGATCAGAAGTTAAGATAAAGGCAGTGGGATGAAAAGAGGAGAAACATTTCCAAGAGATGAAATTAAAGAGCTACATTGGAAACCCATTCAGCAAGACAGAGCCCTTTTTGTGGGGGGATTTATCGAGGCCTCATCAGCCACACCTCGTCCCTGTGCACGCAGCGCGCTCCTCGCTCCGCGCACAAAGCCCGTCGTGTAAGGAAATGAGGAGAGCTGCTCGCGAGAGGCATCGGAGGACACTCGCTACAGCCCTTCCTCACACTGTAGGTCATGGTGGAAGTGAAATTACCCACCCAAATTTTACGTGTTGTGCTCAAGGAAGGAAGGTCCTTGCATCTCTTGATGCTGGAAGCTCTCATGAGCCCTGTGCTTCCCCTCGCTAACAAACGTGTCGCCCATGGGGAATTCTCCCCCCGTTGCCCAACATGAGCCCGTGCAGAAATTCTGCATTTCAAGCAGGTTCAGAGCACCCTCACCCAAAAGCCAAGATTTAAAACTTGCCATGATTTTACGGTTGGGACTCCTGCTTGCTTTCTCTTTAAAACTTGACCTATTAAGAAGATGTTTTTCATACTACATTGTCTCACCAGGGGAATTTATACCTTTGTCCAAATCAAAGCAGAAGAATTTTGTAATTTCTCTTCTAGCTTTTAAAATAATTTCTTTTCTCATAACTACAAAAACATGAAGAGAATAATGTATAAACATGCCTGGCTTGTCGCTCTAGCTGGATTTTCTAAGGGAGAGTCAACAACAGAGAAATAAGATGCAGATTCTGTACTTGAGGAAGGTTTTTTTCTTGCTTTTTATTAAAGCAAAAATATTCAGTAAATCCGTTCCATATTTACCTATGAAGACAACCAAGAAGGAGCTGGAGAGGCAGTGGTAGGGGGGCATTGGGTAGGTCTCACTTCAGAGTTTTTCGCTGTTAAAATGCTCTACACCTCCTGGATTTTGGGCACTTTTACTTTACAGGCTAGTTATCCCCCAGAATCCATCTGTCAAGGTGATTTTATGACTAGTGGACTGGTATTAATTAGTACTAATCCACTAATTAGCATTAGTGAATACACAGCATTAGTGAATCATTTGCCTTGGTGCTGAGGAAAACCTTTGCAGGAGCTCTCAGCTGGCAGGTCCCACGTGCAACGCCGGGATGCAGCCAAGTCCTAAGCACTTACCTAACCCTAGGAGGTCACAGTTTGAGGCTAGTCTTCAGCTTCAAGTTTAACAGCGTGGCCCCACGGCAAGGGGAATCGGTACATAGGCTTATTTCTCCCTCAGGCTGCAAGTGGGCTGCATCTTTGCTTCCATGGTTGGCGCCTTCTTGCCCCTTAGCGGTGTCGGGCAGCCCTACGGTCGCTCCGTTCTGTTTGTCGAGGGGCAGGCGCGTCGCCCAGCCTGGTGAGGCCCCAGCATCGCTCGCAAGCCCTTGGCACAACCGTAACACGGACGAACACCAAGTCTCCCGGAGCAGCAGCTGCAGAGGGAGCCCTGCAGCCCCTCAGGGAGAGGGTTGGGTTTCACGCCGCCGGCCCCTTCCCGCTCCGCTCGCGCCCGGCCACATTCCCACCGCTTCGGGCAGCTGGGGCAGATTGCACCGAATGCAACAGCAGCATTAAGTAGATTCTTTCTTACAGTCCTTTTAATATTTTTAATCCTAATTTGAATGTTTTCTAATTGCAACCTTTAGGTACCCAGCTTTAAATGTCCTAAAAGCAGAATCCATAATCTTAACAAAAAAAAAAAAAAAGCCTTTCAATTATCTCACAGCAGTCAATATGCAAATAAAAAACATATGCTGTACTAATTCTTATAACTAAATACAGCTTAATTTTACTTGTTTAGAAAGAAACAGAATGCGAGCAAAGCTTTTGGTAAAATGACAAGTGGAATTCCAAACAAACAAGACAAATATTTCCTCCAGAGGCTAAACCTACTGCAAAATATTAATCTCTCCTTCTACACATCTTCACATGTCTTTGGTGAAACACCTGTCTGGAATTGTTAATAGCAAATATTTTTCAGGGTATACACTTCAAAGACAGTACTGCAATGTCAAGCAGTGTAAAACTTTTGAAGTAGTTTTAGCTAAATACTTCTGTGACAACTGTCTGAATCAATTTGTCTTAGCTGCCTATATTCTGATATTATACAAACCTAAGAACTGGTTATCAGCCAAAAAGGATAAAAATTTTGGTGAAGTCATGACTAGTAGGTTGTATCAGTCAAACATAAAAAGAAATGCTAGTGTTGCAGGTGATCTAGAAAACGAACAATACCATCTGCTTTTGTAATTTCAGATTAACAATGCCTTATTCCTGAAAAAATCAATTCAAAAATTTCATGCATACAAATACCAAAATAAGCTCAGCAAGCCAACAGAAGCACATTAACCCAATCACAAGGCACTACAGAAGCAGAACATTATGTCCTAATTGTTTAGCATAGTGAATAATAAGTCAAAAGAGACAAGACATATACTTTCAATTGCTTAACAATTTTGCACCATCAGCAAGTGACAGGGCAAAAAAAAAACAAAAAAAGGAAGAGAAAGAAGTTGGTAGGAAGAGACAAAGAAAGCAAACTAAGAACAAGTTCTGAGAATTACTTGCAATTGCGATAGCAAAGAAAAAAAAATCAAAGAAGGTCAAGCTGACCTCAAGATGCTAAGAGTCAGGCTCTTGAAATCCTAAATCATACAAAGAGCTATGACTTCAAGGCACACAAACATAAGAGGATTAAGGTAAGTGTCCCACCTAAAAGCCTGAGAAAACAAAGATTAGTTTTAAGTACTAAAAAGAAACACAAATTCATATGGATGCTCCAAGTGCAGGAAGAATTAATTGTTAGCCCGTATTAAGAGCACACTAAAATAAGCTCTGCGTAACACAAGGGAAAAAATCCAGGTTTGATTACCACCTTCTGAGTGCAAATATACTCATGTCAAAACTCAACAAATATTAACAACTTAAAGCACGGATTCAAACCTATTGAAGTCAATGGTAAAGTTCCCATTGACTTTCGTGAGCTCAGCCCATATGTTTAGAAAGATTAGGTGAAGACAAATATAAGTATTCTTTCTAGGGGAGAACAGTAAAATGGCTAATCTCCACCAGTGGCCCCTACCTGCCTGAGTTCAGTAACAGCCTTCCCAACCTCAGATCCAGAGCAAAGACCTCTACAGCTAAACTAAAAAATAGTTTGTGTCACACTATCAGACTCTCAATCATGATTATATTTATGCTACATTTATGCTAGCAGAAAAACACACAGTGTCTTTTAGAGAGCAACATTACTTCTGGACATCATTCTACACATCTGAATTATGTTTGCCATATCTTGACCTCTGTGCACCAGACACAAGAAATAAAATGAAAATTAAGTACCCACTCCACATTCTGTACTCATTTTCATGTCAAGGAATACTGAAAAGTAATGCAGCTGTTCATGCCCTTTTTAGGTGGGAGGAAAAGCAGTATGGATGTTCTATGGGCTGACCAGCTTTCAGTCAGCCTACATCTATTAATTCTTATTGAAGAAATTAAGATATTCCAATGCAATTCAGTAGGACAGAAACTTAGATTAACCCAACAGGTCAATATGATTTTTTCAGATTGTTTTCCTGTTTAAAATTAATATTTTCATTTTTAAACTATACTAGTCAAAAGGCCTCTACTGAAACGTACCTGTTACCTCGGGGGTGCTTTGAGGCAACCTCTGCCATTTACCTTTAAGATGCTAAGCACAGGGAGTTATGCCTCCCCTGGAAGTCCTGTTATTTTTGCAACTTTTGTCAAGATGAAGAGTGCTCAGTTTCACTACAATCATGAAATATTAGTGCCTTTTTTTAATAAATAGAAAAAGATTATAAAATGAGCATGGTCTAAAAATCCCCACACTGAACATTTCCAGGTTTTAAATCTCATAGGCAGCTTCATGGGGAAAGGAATGCTGCTCCTTAAACAGCTATGGAAGTTGGAGCTCTCGGAACAGCCACACTGCTTAGATCTACTGCTTCTCTGTACTTTGGCATTCCTGAGACACAGTGGTACCAAACCTGGTTCTCTCTAAATATAAGCAATCCTTTACCAAGGCATAGCACTGGTCCCAAACTGCAGGTATTCACGGGATCGCACCACCACACGCTTCCACACAGCATCTCACGTTTATGGATGGCCTAATCACAGTCATGGGCTGAACCCCAAGTGCTTAAGGATAAGAATGATCGATGCAAAAATCCAAGAACTCGGCATTGCTTTGAAAGCACTGGTTCTGAGTAACAACCAATCATAACGGCTCGTTAAATTTCAGTGCTCAGATACATAAGTTACTCTTTGTCAGAAATACAGCAAAATCCCAGCAACAGCAAAAATTAAGGCTATTTACAGATTTTCATTTTTATAATACCATTGAAAAAAGTAACTTTTTCATTAACCCGTTCTTCTGAGCCATTTCTACTCATTGCAGGAAGATGTACAAGCTACACTGCTTCTATCACTTTCAATCATCAGAGGAGCAGCAAAATATATATTTTTAAAAAGTGTATGCTGTTTACTGCCACCTTACACATTTGCTGGGGTTTCTCATTTTCATCCTGCAGTTTGGTAAAAGCCATCAGCATAGACAGAATCGTATTCCATGGACGAGCTCGCCCATTGCTCCCACTTCTTACATCAAAGACTTTCCATGGCAAAACAGACAGCCCTTCAACAGCCAGCGCGAGCTCTCCTTGTGTTGGGGGAGCTGCATGAAAAGAAGAGTTTGGACAAATAAATGTTGTATTGCTCACCAGGAGCCCTTCACTGCGCACGGGATCACACGCGTTGGGGTAGCGGCCGCCCTGCCTCTCCTCCTTGGGCAAGTTGAGCACTTGCACGTGCAGCCGGGGACACGGGTGTCCCCAGGAAGCGTGGCCAGGACCAAGTCCCGCCAGAGAGCTGAACTGGGGCTTGCTGTGGGGGACAGGCTTGTGCTCTGCTTCCATTAGCGGGTACACGCCGCTCCTGTGGCGACTTCTCGTACAACGTGTAGCCTCTGCAGGGAAACCCCCCGAAGGAAGAGCAGCAGCAGAGCTATTGCCTATGGCAATGCTATGGAAAGAAGCGGTAGTGACAAGATGACATTGAGAGTCTGACACTGTAGATTACCGCAGAACCATATCAAAATGACTCTCAGTTATCAGATCTAGATGACAATGAGACTCCAGCGTCACTGTCATCTACACAGAAAGAAAAAAAAACGGTACATGCCACTCGGCACAGCGATGGGTGGCGATTAGAGAGACATGGTAGCAATGCTGCCCACTGCAAGGATGGCTCAGGAGTTTCAACAATTGACTTAAACTCAGATATACATTATTTTGTATTTTGATTAAAAGGAATAAACAGAAGAAAAAAGTCTGTACCAATGCTATATTTAATCTAGCACCAGGCAGCTGAACTTCCATGTCAAGCTGTAAGGGCATATGCCACTACATCACTGTCCTCGGGCTAGGAAATCAGGTACCTCACTTGCTCAAAGCCCTCTCCATTCCAACTGTCCTCCCATGTGGAACAGCAGGAAAGCCTAGTTATAAGTTTTAGGAGCAAATCATGTTACTGGTTGGCAAATGCAGAGTGTCCCAGCAGATGCCAAAGCCAAAAGCACCCGCGGCGTGCAGCATGGTACCTGCAAAGGGGTTCTCAGAGAGAGGAAGCGATAAGGCGCAGGGCCGTGATGACCACAAGTGTACGGCAAGGCCAGAGGGGCAATTACAGTTATTTAAAACACTGAACAGCAATATGCTGCAGGCAAAGAAAGAGGATATCTAGGTATGAGCAGGAGAAAAAGATTTAAGGTGTCACATAGTATATTTCCTCTTAAATCTTAATTAATTTTACCAGAACACTTAGGCAGCTTCTGTGCAAATAAATGGTTTTGCCATGAAATTTCAGAAGAAAAAAAACATTTAAGTTCTTATTTTCGAGGAAAGTGTGCTGCTGCAGACTGACCACCGAAGCCATGTCTTTCACTGTCTTACTTATTTCTCTGCTCCCCTTTTCTCTTTCATTAAAACCATAAATAGCAACTACAAGCCAATGAAACAATGATGAACATCTACTTCAATAACACCGAGAATTCTCCAATGTGCTTTGTTTTGTTTCTCTCTGCAAAATTAACATATTAGAGACTATTTACCACTGTACAAAATTCCTTTCTTTATTTATGAAAGCTACATCTTTACTATCATGATGCAAAATGAAAAGCCTCCTGTACTTGTTGCATACAATTAAGCCGCAACAAAAGCCAGCCCGAGCCATTTCACATTTCATAGGGCTGCAATTATTCTTTAACTGTTAGAATATGCTGTCCCCCAGGAGCTAATTACAGAAAAGCTCTCATCACACACAAGAAACACACAAACAAATCCTTCAAGCACAAAGCAAATGTTCAACATTAAAGAGCTGCATTCGGGAAGTCACACCAATCAGTTTGGTTCAGCTAATTACTAATCTGATTTCTGGAGTAGTTGCATTAGATAATTATGATGCCCATTCACAACTTGAAAGCTGGGACTTTGACTGATTATAATAAAGATCTAGGACTCGCAATAAAAGTAAGAGCAAAGTATGAAATATACATCTGAGCAGGATCCGGGCGATAGATTTGCTTTTGGCCAACGTTTCGTTGGCGCTTAGCATTGAAGGACCTGTGCAGAGCTTGTTCAACTCACCCAGCAGGAATATTTTCACTTCTTTTAGAACTGGATCAGACCCAGGACATGGAGACACTGCTATACTGCTTACATTAATGAAAAGAAACGTCAAAGAATGAGCATTCCCTGTTTGTTTTTCACTGGAGTGCTAGCCCTGCTCTTTTCAGTAAAGCGTGCTAAGTGGTACAGCTTTCTGTCACTGCCCTGACCTTGAAGGAGCTTTCACAACCCATCCTCCAGGGCCTTCCCAGAGGCAGCCAAGTTTGATAAGAACTAAACTCTTCAAAGACTCTATTGTAATCATGCTTTAACTTACATTTATTTAGTTTCAGCTTCTCCAGGATTTTTTTCTGCCTCTAACAATTGCTTTGTTGGAGTCTGAGGTTTTGTTAAAGGTGTATGACACTACTTGAGAACATGCTGTGCAACTGTTCCTGCTTTGGACATGACCAATGCTCCAAATCATAGCAATTGTCTTAACCTCAAGACTTGACTTGCAAAAATTTTGTTTGCCTAAAGAGTAATAATTACTTCATGGAGGAAAAAAAAAAGCTATTCTAATTAGCAGTCTGGTGAAATGAAGACAGCAATTTGATTTAACAATCTGATCCCAATGATCTGCTCCCCTTTAGATGCTTTATAACAGACAAAGAGAAAATGTCATTGGAAGCCTATCAACCACTACTTAAGCTGAACTTCATTGCAAAAGACCACAGGATCACAGCATCAAGCAATTACAATTTAAACTTTTCACTAGGCTACAGCCTTGCACATGTAGCACCATCCAGGTTAGCTTCTACAAAAACATTTATACATTATCATAAATACAAAAAAAAAGTGGAAATTGACTTTTCAAATTTTCAGCTTTTTCAGTATTACTATGTGTAACACCTTGATTTCTCATGACTACATGATGGCATTAAATAAGCAGTAAGTGTGCACTGCACACTGCACTTACAGCAAGCAAACTGGCTTCAGCAGTACACACTTCCAAACCCTTTGCCAAGTTGCAGCAACACAATTAACAATGAAACAATATCTAAAATATCACATGCTTTATAACTTGAAAGTACTTACATTGTAGCTCATTCTTTCTCCCATCTCTGCTGTGCTACAGCTTGGACAAATGAACATTTCCTCATGGCAAGACATATTGCTTGTGAGACATAAGCGTGAATCATTTTTGTGATACATGTACATTTTGACCTATACCACTTTGGGAGAGATTTAATTTAAAATGAAGAAGTAAAAATACCCTTCTTCTCCCCTCAGAACACAACTCTGGTTGTGGTCTGCGTGCCCGATGAGGGAGCTCTGTGCCCACCACGCTACCACAGCTTTGCATTAGCCTCCTGCAGACAAGACATGCAGTTGTGCAAAGGAAAGGCTTTGTGAAGACAGCAAACAGGTTGCAGCTGTAATTCACATAAACCCCAAGATAAAAGAAAATAACAAAGACCAGCAGCGTAAATATTTGAAGCAAATTTTACCATGGTCCTTGAGATGCAATCGCAATAGTGTCCTGGGAAGGGCTTTGAGAGCAGGATCTTGGGCAACTCATAGCATAGGAGCCTGCTCCTTACACCGATGCCAACTAAACGACATCACCTCAAAACTCAAATAAAACATAACATGCATTCATACCAACATTTTTCAATATCGTTATCTGAAATAAGGCTGATTCGTGTTTCTAAATTGTTTGCACACAGTCACACTGGACACTTTTTTAAAGCATTAAAGTGAGAGAGAGTCTTCACTATTGTTACACTAAGTGAAAGAGATTGCAAATCTGTATTTGAGAGTCAATAGGCTACAATATTTACAGGTCTCCATATGTGAGAGTTTAAAATTCAAAGCTGAATGAGAATTGTGCAGGGTGGAAACTAATGTTATGGAATCTGAACCAAAGCTACATTTATATTTCACTTTAATGCTCTAGCTGTTTAATCAAAATATGAATAAAAGGTCTAAAAGACCAACACGCAAAAATATCATAGTTCTGGAATTTAGCTTCAGCTTCCTATTGTCAACCAATTACTGTGTAATTTTTTCCCTGTGACTGAATAACTAACTGTTAGCAAATAATGAAAAGGCAATTACAGCAGAGCTTTGTTCATATTACCCTCTTCATTTTATTCAGGCTATAATTATTGTCAATGCTGGAGGCTTACTGTACCATGTAAGTGGCACCAGGGAAGAAAATGGAATGGGCTGGTGCATGGAAAATTGCAAATGTCACAGCTACCTTCATCATCACCGTTGGACTTCAGAGATTAAAAAAATAAGCAGCAAAAGGCTCTCCATGTGTGTTTTGCAAATTCTTTACCTCAAGCTGTTGTAATGGCTGCTGAACTGGTAGAAGGGGAAAAAAAAAAATCCAAGTGCCATGTTTCTTCTTTTTTTGTTCTTAAACATCCTTCCTCCCCCAGAACATTTTTATTATTATTTAATTCCCAGAGGACACTTCCTTTTTGCCACAGCATGCCTGGAAACAAACTCATGGAAATATTCTTTCAGTGGTGCATCTCATTAAGGATCTCCATGCTGTTCTGTAATGGAGAGTGGCATATAAATGATGTATTTTATGGGGTCTGATCTTTACTTCTTTGCCACATACAAACGTATCCCCACCAAAAGATTATGACCTGGATGTGCAGATTTAGCATGCCAAGTTTCTGCCTGACATTGACCATTTATAATGCATTGTTTCCCCGGGCTCTTAGCGTTTACCAGAAATGATGGATACAAATCAGAAACGTGCTATTCCACTTGTACCTTTCTGAGAAATAAGCAGCATTCCTATGTATCCTTCCTGTTGCTTCTCCCTTTGCACTGTTATTTACAAGAGATAAACAATACAGTAAAATTGTATTTTATGCCTCCATAGGCTGTGCTGGAATTGCTGCTGAACTATGCAAATCATCAGGTAGCCAAATTTATTTTTTTAATATAAAATATAGCAGAGAAGCATTATACATTGATACTTTTATTATTAAGGGTTCTTCTGAAACTGACTGGCAAGTTCTGGCTTACATACCACAAAGCACAAAAATTCTTCTGATCTAGGTCTGCAAAGCAAGAGAAGAATTTTATCACCTTTATAAATTTTATGTTTTCACAAAATTAAGCTTCTTTGTAGTTGCATTGATCTTCCTGTCACATGTACATATGTTCATCAACTTTTACCAGTCTTTCAGGACTGGCTGTTCATGGGGTATATACCTGCCACAGACAATGTGTTCATAGCATAACATTTATGATTATTCCTTCTACTCCCTAATAAGATATTTGGCTGCCTCAGATCCTACGGTAGCTGAGGACATTTTCATGATTATAGAAGTTAGTTTTGGATTCTGCTTCGCCCAAGGAAAACAAAGTTAATCCAGCAAGAGACTGTAATCCTTTCATACACAGCAATATACAGATTCAGAACAGAAGCAAGAGGTATTTGTTTCTTTTACAACTAATGCCTACATTTTTGAATGATTTGTTTAAAATATTTCTTTACTTCAGTATACAACACTGAGTGATCAAGAGGTGACATGTTAGGAAAGATTAACCACTTATTTTTTGGAGGGAATAGGAAGGAGGAGTTGCAGAAAAACTAACCAAAGTCAACTATGTTTTAAAAATTCTACTTAATCCACTTGCATCTCCCCTTAAACACATACACAGTTGTGAAGCTGGCGTCAGACTCGAGAGTTAGGGCTGGCTCCAGCTAACAGATGCACTGGGTGACTTCAAGCAATTGCTCGACTCTTCTGTGCCTCTGTTTTTTCCATCTCTTGAAGCAGGACAACAACCATCTCCTCACTTTTAATATTTTTTAAGAGCTACTGATGAAAAGCATTGAACTGACAATAAAAATAGCACATCTCAAGTACCCTCCTGTAAGTATGTGCAATGTAACATGTGAAGTATAAACTCTCTCCTGCTTTCCTGCAATTGGCTTTACAAGCATGAAAATCAAAATAAAGCCACTGTTTATTGTGAGGACTCCTCTTCCTCGTAACATACTCAGTCCATACCACGGATCTGGTGTCACTGTGCCAGAACCACAGCGGGGCCACTCTGCTTACAGGGCATCCAGGCTAATCAGCACAAACTCATTAAAATACACCACTAACACAAAAAAGAATCAGGGAAAACAGCGGCAAAGGCTAAGGATAGAAATGGCCATAATATAAAAATAAGAACAATAGTTGGAAATTATTGCTATTAAGGAATCCATTCTATAGAGCAGAAAACAGAAGAGGCCCAAAAGCACAGGGTTTGTGAGCAACAACTTCCCCTTCTCATGGTCTCCAATCCGGTTATTCCTGCACCAGGATCACGTGGGACAGGGCAGGAGCAAACCACGCTACCTGCCAGGAGCCTGAGCACCTCTGCAGGGCACCCTGCAGCTTGGCCTCTCTACACCTTCTCCATAACCTTTCCAAGAGCCTGGGCTTTTCCGTTGGCAAAGCAATGGGTGACGGGACCATCACTGCAGCTGTCGGTGCCACAGGAGCTGCAGGAATCGTTGCTGCAGGAGCTGCAGGAATCGTTGCTGCAGGAATCGTTGCTGCAGGAGGTGCATGCTTGGTGGAAGAGATTTGTAATTATGGCAGATGAGACCAGAAAGTACGAAGGGAATTAGGAGGGTTAAACAGACAAAGCAAGCCAGCAAAACTTTTCCTGGTGGCCCGAATATGAAATGCATACATATGGTTATACACTAAAATACGTCCTCTTGCCACCGAGTACTTCATAGCATTCTGCCATTTTTTCTGGTGCAGAAATGCCACGATCTGTTGTTAGTACAGCAGATTTATGGCACTTTAGGACGTAAAGGACATAGAGCAGTGCTTTCTTTTCCAAGCTGAAGCCAGTAAACGCTACAGAGACTGCCTTAGATCAAAGTCCCTATTCTGCGCAGACAAACCACTACAAAACATCCACGAGCCAGAAGAGTTGTCCCTGCACGTGGAGGCACCAGTCGTATCACTTGGTGTTTCAAAATTGCTGACTTTCTGTGACTGTTACGACACACAGAGCAACTGAAAGCAAACAGAACTGGCCTTACTGGGTGAGGAACGCATTTTTACAAGGCCCATCATAGGGCTCCTCATTGAGAGAGTGGAGAAAAATAAATAAATAAAAATCAATGTATGAAATGTTGCTCTCTTAAGACTCTTTCATAAAACTTGTCAATATTTTCTGTTTTTCTTAAAACACCTGCTGCCAAAATCTGACAACTACAGACTTTTACTGAGTTTCCACACTTCACAGTTTCATTGAAAGCTAGAAAACGTGAATGCCATTACATATCCACTCAGACTTCTTTGTTCCTGGTCACACAAGTTTTAGATTAATCTTGCTATTTCAAGGTGATCGTTTCAGGAGAGGATCGATAAGGATAATACCACAGGTGTATAGTGCAATGCCGGCTTTTTTATTATTTTAAAAGTTTTAGCTAAAAATTTATGGATGTTTACTCTGTTGGATGTGAATAGTCTGGAGCACACGCCGGTCATGCATCGCATAAACCCTCTGGTGTTGGAGTCTGCCTGAAACTGAGGCCTTATAACCCCTCGGTGCAACCCAGCCCTTCAGCAGCGAAAGGCTGAAATGCCAAAAATCTTCCGTATAAAATATTCTTCAGAGCACGGGTCAACATTATTCATGGAATACCCTCACGCGTGTCAGAACCGGCCTTTGACTTAGGAACACTGTGAGCTTTCATGATCTGATTGTGGCGAGCAGCACTTACCAAGAAATATCCCACATGCAAACGTGGCTCTATAGCAAAATTATTCCAGCTAAAATACCTGCGGTGCGGAGGCCCCAATTTTCAGCGAGCCTCCTGTGAGGTTTTCACAGGAGCTAAGCTTCGTGCATCCGCACACACAAACCCAGCCCAGGTGTGAATTAACCGTGGAACTACAACAGCCCAACAGTTACTTGATCCCTCGCTGCGCAACTGCCTTCGCAGCTATACAGCCGTTCAGTCAATTAATGCTCATAAAATGCCAAAGAGCCTCATGGAATAATAATAATTTAGATATCCTATGGAAGTCAAATTGCAATTCTTAGTTTAATTCATCATCCAAAGGAAAAATCAACAGTTTTGATAGATTTTTAAGTAACAGCATAGCTGGGAAATGTGAATAAAATCAACTGCATATAGACAGCACAATAAGGGTAGCTCCTTTTTTATACATTTTCCCTGGCAATGCTTTGGGACCTTTGTGGTCTGTGGTCATTTTTCAGTTCTCTGTATCAACAAAAACAGACTTTTCAGCTCCAAAAGGAATGCATTGCACATTAAATCCTTCCCAAATTTAAGTCTACTTTGCCATTTTTTAGATCCTGAATAATATCATAAACTTTGGGGATTACAGAAATAATAATGACCAGAGCCCAAGCAATTTAAGCCTGCTGTGCTAATCACAGAGTAAAAAGTCCTTTGTAAAAACATCTCTGTGCTAGTAAAATAAAGATTTTTCAAACCACCCAAGCCCTGCTTTCCATTTCCCCGCAACAATGCGGAGGGCATCGCTGAGATAGTGACGCACGTCCGCCCAGCTACCGAGCTCACGTCTCCACATACATGAAAAGTAATCTCACCACCTACCAAAAAAAAAAAAAAAAATCAGTTTCTTAAAAACAAAAACCCTCTGATTTATTGAAAAACGTAGTATGATGTCAGTGTGAATTAATGTTTCCCATAGGCATACTAATAAGCTCCATGACATAATAACTTGTTATACTACACCAGTGGGACCTTAAAATTATTCCAAAGATAACATAACACAACACTTGAAGCAGCAGGAAACTTCCAGCATGCTTTTAGATGTTTTACAGTGTTACTAATCTTTGAATTGCTTGGAAAAACTGAAAGGAAACAGAATATTTAAAATTGGAAGCACTGCAGTTAGAAAATGACTCCATTCCAAATTCCAAATGTGCACAGGAGATTAATGTCAATGTTTAAAAAAAAAAAAAAAAAAAGCTGCATAAGGGGGGAAGTTATTAAATGCACTTTCTAAGTTGGACATGTGCCTTTTGGTAGTCCAGTGAAAATCTGTTTTTATTTGGCTGAGTTATGAGGGTTTAAAAGCAGACTTGCACACACACCAATTTCTTATTAATGAGAAGGAGTTGACTTTATTTATTTATTTATTTGCAAATGAAACTTAAGCTAATGATTGCCAAGCAACAGCATCAGTAAAGACTTGAGAAGAGAAGCAGAGATTTCCTTTTCCACAGCACATAAGGATACCATCTAATGTCAGTGAGACTCAACGAACTCAAGCTGGGGCTGGGTACAGTGAGTAAGCTAGTGACTCTGTAGGGCTCTTTAGCATTAAACATCCAAAACGGGAAAAAAAAGATCAGTTCAGACAACTGTTACGGTTTATTTTTTAATCTCAACATTCAAGCCATTTTATACAACCAAGCTACTTGAAATAGCAAGGTGGGAATCGTAAACCCCGTAACGAGAACGCGGCGAGCAAGCGCTTAGACAGAGATTCATGTGTTCCCCAGAAGAGGACAAAAAGGTCTTCATGCTAGGAGAAGGATACTCGCATGCGTGAGTGCTAAGGGAAGGCTCCAGTTTGCCTTTTCCAGGCCCCCTGCTCTCACCCAGCACGCTGAGCTAGCCCAGCTCTGGGTACAGGCGGCTCCCCAGCCGCGCCAGGGCCCACTCGCCCCATGGAAGATCAAGCAGCAGCAGCAGAGAGTCCTGCTCTAGCAGTTCTTGCATTATGGTGCATTGGCCCTAGGAAAAGATACCCTTCATTTTTTTTTCAAGTAGCAAAACTACCCTTCTGTAGATCTTACACCACATTTGCTGCGCTCTCTCTGCTAACCAGTGCTCTTCCAATTTGATTTAGTTTCACCGATGTTTGTTCGTGGCCTTGCTAAGTTGGGTGCTCTAACTCTCTGCTTGGCATTGTGCTTTTTCATTCCATAAAGGAGAGCGCACCCCTGACCGTGGCTTCCAACTAAACTGTACACAGTGTTCGACCAGTGCTAGAAATGAATATTCCATGCAAAAAATGTTAACCTTTGATCCAGACGCATCTCTGTCGTAAGTGATCCTGTTGTGCTGCAACCCTTTGATCACCCGCACAAAAATTGGAACCATTTGCAAAAGTAAAGCTTGTGATTTGCACATAAACCAGACCTGATGGGATAGTTTACAGAGGGCTGTATTATCCGACTGTTAGACTAGGAATGTTTGCACAGGCCTAATACAGTGGTGATGAATGCACTAAAACTGTTCCCATTACGACCCAGAAACACCAAGTAAACTGAAGTGTCTTAGTCAAAAACTCTGAAGAAGAAAGTATGTCCCAAAAAATTGCTCCAAGTGTGGCAAGAGATCTCGAGTTACTAGGTATCACGAGACAGAGAGCTACATCAGCCATGAAAGATTCAGTTTCCTATTCATTCACCGAGCTGTTTCAAGATCATGGGAATCTACAACAACCGTGTGAAACCATTTTCCACAGTGAACCTAGAACACCTGGTGAGTTCTTTGTAGTCTCTGCCAAGTAACTATCTTTAAAAGGAAGGATAAACTGTAATCTGAAAATGTCAGATACAGACCACTACTGTTACAATAGCAAGGCACAGTCAAGCAGTGAGAAGGGGTGCAGTGGAATGAATGCTTTGGGTAAGATAAAGAATAAGAGGGAAATAAATGCAGAATATGATATGGAAAAGGAAGTATTTTAAGGGCATGCAAAGGCCACCAAAGGATTGAACAAACACAGCAGCATAGATGAACAGGGAGTGATACAAAAGTAATTTTGAAATTAATAGTATTCCCACGATCCACGACAGAGGATGGAAAAATATAAATGGAGAACTGAAGAAGGGAAGTTATACAAGAATATAAATAAAAAAATAAAATATGAAGACTATCTTATCCAGAACCAATTGTAATCCAAAGTAAAACAAAAATTTACACTGAAAACTGGTTCCATGTTCCTTCTTCAGATAGGGACACTTCATTGAGGGAAAAGAGCTGAAAAATTGCAACTTACTTATTTCAGAAAAACAATACAAATTCATTTTCCTTGACTAAGAAGCAACACATGGGCAGTTCAAGAGTTTCAGAGAAAACAGACAAGTAGATATGTCTAAAACAGTCACATTTCCTTATGGAGAAGCAGATGAGTCTCCTCCTCATAGAGACAAGAGAGCTATACTGGCTGGTGAAAAGGAAACATCCAATTGCTACCAATTCTTTCCCCTGCCATGTGAAATGTTGCTTTATAAGACTCCCATCCTGTAGCACACCTGGCATGAAAAAGCTACAAGCTAATTTTTAAGTCTTTTTTGTTGTCATTCTTGATGTAAAATAGATGCATCCAAACAAAATCTGAGTTTCTGGGATCCTTTTCGCTAAACATTTTGTATTATGGTCTTCAGAGCTGTTTAGATATATCGCCTGCAGTACTCAAAAACATTTACCAACTAATATCAATATTACAAGTATTTTCCTGTGAAAGTGTTTAAAACAGATTCTACACCTGTTCATGTTCCAGACTGCACTTCCAATGGTTGTATGGAGCCATGACTCACAACAGTAAATAAAAGGCAATCACAGAGAGAACCTGTCAACAAGCAAAGTATCAAAAATTCAGTAAATCAAATGGGTGAAATGGAATTGGTGGTGATTATAAATGATCACATCCAGTCCATTTCTGTACAGCTAACAGACATTTACATCATGTTTCTCCTAGGATTTTTCCCCCACAATATTGACTTTTGAGATTAAAAATCAATAAAAACCCACAATCACATTGATCTACAGTCTAATTAAAAGGGTGTGGCTTATTGGTCAATTAGTGAGTAGACACGTTACTAATAACTAAGAGGAGCTTGAGCTAACGGGACTTGTGACTTCTGATTTCAACGGGTGTACAATTAGGCAAGCAGCAATATGTTTCTATTGATGCACACTTCTCCAACTGCAGTCTTTTATTCTCAAAAGTTTATTTTTTCCACATACCAAAAGGATACGGCTTGGACCAAAGAACATGTAAGTGTCAATTAAAATATAAAGGTAAATTAATTAGGCGCCTGGCTATTGTCAACTGCTTTGAAACAGGGTTGGTGAATGAGGAATCATACACCCTAATCATAAGAAAATTTAACAGTATTTCTGTATTAAACACCACACCTTGGCCATGTTAGTGGCTTACCTCAAAACACCCATTTCTGCAGGCATGTTAATCTGTTGTCTGACACTAGCACCAATGCATCTTGATACAAAGAGATAGGCATTCTGACAGACTGCTTTAATTACTCATCATTGATTTCTGTGGGATACACAGTAAGTATCTTCAGAATTCAGGTGATTTCCATTTGTAAATACTTTCGGATTAAGAAAGCTCAAAGAAGTTCTAGATGTAACTTCTCAGAAATAAGGCCATCTTGCAGTCCAGTGAGAAAAAAGTCATCTTCATGAAATGAAGTTATGGGTAATGGAATAAAGCACACTTGCCATATTTTAAAGGCTGATCCTCCAAGGGTCTCATTCAAAACTCTTTGAGGTCAGTGCAGTTTCTCCCATTCACATCATCAAATTTAGAAAAGTATAAGACCTTACAATGCAAAACATCCAAATAGATCATACAAACGAGGTTAAGGCAGGCTTAAAATAGAAGTCTTTACCTGAGGCAAATTTCACTGTCTATAGGTTGGAACTAGAACCAGGAGAACGTGCCTCTAAGACTCCTGGAAATTGTAAAACACTTCATTTTCTCTGAATGGCCTTATCATTATTAGTACAAATAGGAATATTTTTATTTCGCTTTCTCAGTCTTTCCTCACACACTCTCCTTATATTTGCCTTTCCTTTTGGTTTGAGGCAAGATACCAGGCAGACACCCTCTCCTGTTTTTTTGCATGTTGTAAGCAGAGTATCAATTGTCCTTGAAGCATCTTCCCTGTTTATCACAAATACATGTAGGGTTTTTTTTTAAAGAAAAAGTGGAGTACATGTGAAGTACATAACATCAAGGGCATAAACATCTCCCTAGACAAGCAGAACCTAGGAAGAGGAATGTGGCCAAACAAGCTTTAAGGTTACTTTTCACTAGTAGGGATATCAAAATTATTTTATATACTTCTACACCAAGCTGTTGAAAGATGAGTAGGAATGCTATACACTGCTGTAAGGTAAGGCAGATCCCAGATCCACAGCAGTGGATTATTCTAAGACTATTGCTGAGTGGACTCTCAGATATTTGAACTTATTCCATGTTCTGAAGAACTTTAAAGAAAAGGAAAGGTAAATGATTAGGTGAGGCAAATGTAGTGACCTAAAGTCCTTTGAACTTCTCCAGTAACTCCTTGTCTCTAACTGCTTGAGATGGTTGTGTCAGTGAGCATAAGCAGTTAATGCGGCTGATAAATTTTTAAGGCAGAAACTGTCAGAAGTTGTTTCTGTACATTTTAATAGAACAAATACAACCCTAATCTGAATCTATTCCACCTCAAAAAGCCAAGCAAGCCCTTGGAATACTGTCAAACACAAAGAGAAACATTTTGAGAAAAATTGGCAGCTGCAAAGAAATGTTAACCCACAGACTTTAACAAAAAAGATCCCTGAAAGTAAAAACTAAAAATTAAGTATTAAGAAAAAAATAGAGAGCTGTATGTAGTAGGCTTATCCATTATCCTAATACATTTCAGCAGCAAGAAAGGGAGTAGAGAACACGGAGAAGAACGGACACGCTGCGACCCCAGTCATCTAATCATTGCTGCCATGGTTGTCTGCAACTTGGAGAAACTGGACTTGAGAACCAAAGGTGACCATGTGCTCTCCTAACTCCACCAAATGCTGCATATTCCCTAGCCCCAGGAGGCAAAAGAAAAAGGAAATATGTTCAAGCATCCAAAAGTGATCCACATGAAAGCTATTTCGATGGAAAATGCACTTGGATCACCTTCCTTTTCTAAATTTGGGGTGACACAATGTAGCACTCGGAGGAGGAGAGTCGTGTTATACCATTTCAGTCAACGACATGTCATGAAACATGATTGAAATTGGCAGAAATGTAAAGACGACATTGGTGTAGGAGCCAAGTATTTGCTATACTCTTAGCCCAAGTCAAGATCTTTTTTATCCAGTCCATTACTTCAGTATTATTTCAATGCATCTATGCTAAAAACTTAGTATTTCTGGTCATTGATGAGAACAGTATGAAAAATGGAAAAGAAACCCCCAACTTGCAGTCTCACAGTTTTCAATATTCCAAGAAAAGGAAAAAAATACTAGTGAAGACTTATTTTTAACTAAAACATCAACAATATTAAATTTTAATTACAATACAAATGAGAGGTTTACCAAAGTTTAAGGTTGTGGTTTTACTGCAAACACTTGTGTTGCAAATACTTGAATAAATCTAAATATTGCTAATCCCTATATCAGTACTTCATTTTAGGATAATTCAAGGTGTGAACTTTAACGACCAAGCTGGCCTGTACTGAACCATAAGTGACACCTCCTTCATTGACAGACAAAGTGTGGCCCAGCTCTCTTATCACCTTCAGAGATAAGTTTTGCCACATTTCCCTCACTAACATGTAATCAGTGCACTGACAAACCTGAAATCTCTCAGTAGAGCTGCTTAGAAAAAAACCTTCAAATTATTCCACCCCCAGCACATGCATAGCTTAAGGACAGGCTTGCCCTGATTCCGTGCTAATTAACAGGATATATTTTTTCTAGCAAAATAGCAAGCTGTAGAAGTCTAAGGAATGGAGTTGATCATGTCTCATCCTTCATTTTGGAGATGAAAACAAATGCAACAAAAAAAACTACTTTTAGCTAACAGGATCCCTCCAGTAGTAACCAATCAAACCAGTGACACAAAAGGGTGGAAAAAGAGGTGAGGGAACTTCTAAGAAGAGAACACTGACCAGACCAGATTATTATTATACTATGAAAAATGAAACTTTTTTTTTCCCCTCTCTCCAAAAGTCAAAAGCCAATCACATGAAAAAAAAAAAAAAAAAAGAAAGAAAGAAAGAAAGAAATACACAGATCCTGGTTATGAGTGCCAACTGACCAAGAATACCTTGGGCCACAACTCCAGCCCAGGTAAATCCCCATAGCTCTGCAGCTGATAGACAGACATTAGTATGAATTAGCTCAGGACTTGGCATAATATGATCCATTATGCCTAACAACAAGTGCTTCCACCAACTATGTCCTCTAAGAGAGGGTGGCAGGGCCATGTTTATGTTTCTTTTTTCAATAAATAAATAAATAAATCACTGGTGATATGGAGAGATTTTATATTCTCAGAAACTTGTGCTCACACACGCTAGGACACAAACAGATAAGTGTTTTCGTTGAAACTGTTCACGGGCTTTAGAAACCAGTTCGGTCAACTTCCCATGGCCTGGATCACAGCCTGGAGCTGTCTTGGAGGGCATGAGGTAGATCCTTTTTGGATGAAACTGAATGAAGATGCCCCATGGGATGGCATCAAATACATCCCAGCCCAGAGGGCATCCAGTCATGGGACAAGAATGAGCTCACTGATCCACAAACTGATCCACGTTACCGGCTAATGCATGAACCTCAGGGCGGAGGCTAAATTACAGTGCCAAGGCATCTTCTGCAAAAAATCAACAAAAACCCCACAGATTGTAACGTGGCTTTTGTATAAAAATATATATAGCCTATAGTGTATAATTAAAAATGTCTAATTCACCCAAGACAAGGTTATCTCAGTGAAAACCTGTCACCTTCTATATGGGAAAATCATGCATTATGTATTTTATACACTGATTTATCTTTGTTATGCAATGAGGAATGTTTTAGCAATATATGGGAAACATGCATTCTGTTTCTGTGATTTAGACTTGCTACAATTAGTAGAAGTTAATTTTTGACAGCTATTTCCCAAAACACACATACAAAAAAGAATTTGAAGATAGGCTTCCTTGATATTACAGAAACAAAGGGAGTGTCTTATGCTAATTTGTCAAGGGAAAAATCTGCCAGCAATTCCCTGAAACTGGGTACGTGAAGAATTTGCATTTTAAGAATTCAACTTTGAGGAAACAAGGAGCTTGCTAAAAATTTCAGTAATAATACATAAATTTATAAACAGATTCCAGTCCAGAATTGTTGCTAAAGAGGACACAAAGTTCATTGGATACCTACGCACTTTCCTGTTATTGTTCACAGCAACGAACAAAATATGAAAAAGGAAATGGACACAATATATTCATGGAATATCACTAGTTTGAGAAACCAGATTTGCAGTCCATCTTTTGCTGTGTCTTTCATTTGGTGGAACAGGGATTAAGTCAGCACACCAAGTGACAGAATATTATTTTACTTAGTTGGCTACAAACACTTAAAAGTGACACAAGTAATTATGTCTTTTTCTTAAGGCACGTGAAGCTAACAAAATAACATCTAACTACCCACACTTTTAACATCTACAAGAGAGTCAACTGGAATGACTCCAGAGTGAGAATCTATGAGAGTTAACAACACCCCCCCCATAAGTGTCAGTTCTTTTATGCATTTGAATTTTAAAATAATTGTTCCACCCTTCCATATACTCTACCTTGTCTTGCTATTTTGCAGATATACCAATGAAACCAGCTTGTTGAATTTTCAAACATGAATATGAACAATAAAAATCAGCCTTCCAGTAATTAAACCACCTCCTTCCAGCTGTTACTGGCTCTTCTCTAAGACTGAAAACAAACTGTGCCTGGGCATTCACATCAACAGTATGTTTGTAAAACGAGAAACAAACATGATCCTTGAGACGAAACCAGGCTGAATTGGGTCTGCTTCTTTACCTACCCAAAAAACAGAGTTCAGTAACATGATATTGTGTAGCTTTCTGTGCTGGCAACAGTATAGAGAAGACAGCAATAAAAAAGCACATATTTCTGTCATGGGTCTGTTTTTAGCTTGGGGTGAAAAAAAGAGCACATACTCTGTCATACCACCATCTTAATTAATATTTTTCCAAGTGAAGGGGAAGTAGGTCCCACCACATAACACTTTTTATCGGCAATACCGTAATGGGAAGGGATTCATAGACCAGTAGCCTGCCTGGGTTTCCCCCTCATTCTGTAATAAAGACTAAACAAGATGTCATGGCCCAACTCCTACCTCTAATTTCTCTCTCTTTTTTTTTTCCCCCCTTTTTCCCCCCGCCCCTATGCAGTACTTGCAGTACTTCAGTGCTCTACACCTCATTGCCATTTTTTCTTGTTTACTGCCCATTATCTCAGTTTTGTCCCAATTCCCATTTGGGCTTTAAAAAGTGACCATTCTTCCAGTGGTCAACGTGGTGCCAGCAGGCAAGTACTGCCAGATTAGGAGATAAACATAGATGCAGCCGCAAAACGAAAAAACAGAGAAAAATCCATCTCAGATCACTCCAGCACTTACTGTTCACTGTGAGATTAAATTAAAATCTTTTGGAATAACTTGGTTATTTTTCTGCCTATTAGGGCTTCTTCCTTTCAGCCTCCAGAGGTTTCTTTTTTCTGCATCTTTCAAGTGTTCCATGTTTTCATACAGACTACCAATACTAATATCCCTAAAAGGTATGAATAATATTTGGTACCAATATGATCTACTTCTGTGGCACACTGTGCTTCAAATGCATGCTGAGACACACTAAGAGCAATAAGTTTAGAGTCAAATCCTGTTTACCAAGTGCTTTGCATTTCTACTGCTAGAAGAAATAACACTGAAGATTGGAGGTATCTACAATGCGTACATGTATCAGGCAAAAGGAAATGGTGGTGGTGAAACAGTTTTCAGATGCAGTTACCATCAGTTCTTATACAGGTGACCTCAAGACATTGAGGTTGCCAAGTAAGAACCATTCCCTGAATTCAGTAATCTATAAAATTGACAACCATTACCTTCATTCCTCATCAGCTATGACGAAACTTACTATGATTTTGTAGTGAGGTACAGTTGTTTGGTACAGGTATTCAATAAAACATCTGAGGAAGAGAGCTATTGTAACAATACAATCCAAGCAACAACTCGGGGGGGGAAAAAAAGTATGGGAGCTAGTTTCCCTTCTTTTGCATTTTGAGAGAGTTTTAAAATTATCTGTTTTCAAACCATCATTTCCATATTATTGTTTTCTTACTAATTCTGATCTCAGTTCCAAGCATGTAGTCATCATCATCAAGAGCTGAGCACGCTCATCTACAAGCAGACTAGACTTGCTATAAAATAGCCATAACAGAGCAGCAGTCACCAAGTGATGACAGGTTAATTGATGGCTAAGGTGCTATTAAAACAGCTCCCAGTGTTTCCAGAGACGTTCCAAAAATGAACTCATATAACACCTACCACTAGCCATAGTCCTAATGGTAAGAGAATGACCATATAATCTCTGTACTCTTCCTTTAAGCATAAAGGATTAGCAAATCATGTATTTCTGTAAATCTTCATTGTACCAGACAGCTAGAAGGCATGAAGAGAGACAACTACAATCATAGTCATGACTAATAAAGCAGAGCTTTGCACTTCTCTTGGGGGGTCAGCAGAACTGGGTTAAGCCTATCTAGCTTCCTTTACAAAGACATATAGCATACATTTTAAAACAAAAATGACCACCAAAAATGGTGTGAGATTAACTGAAGAGGTATCTAGGATATATTTATTATCATAATTATAATGCTATTAAAGTATTGTGGCAATTAAAGCAAGACCCATCTCTTATAACAACATAAGGACAAGGTTGGATTATAGGACCAAGCAGCAAAAGCAGCTGACTGAATTGATTATAGGTCTCCAGAAAGAAGATACATTTAAATTCTGCATAATTTGTTATTTTATCATATAGTTCTGCTCAAGGGGTGGAAAGTTCAACCACAGATAACAAAGAAATCTCTAAGCGGATGTCCAGAATAGCAAATGTCAATCTCTGCAGAAGTTCTGGGATACCAGGTGTAACATAGGCCTGTGGACAGAAGTATCACACAGCCACATTTAATCCTCTTCAGTTTGCAGGTTCCTCTAACAAAATGTTTGAGGAAGGCTGGACACTACTTCAAGAGAACTTGAATTGTAAAACAGAAACATTTTCTATGAATTAAGAAAGCACATTCTGCTGTCATCACGAGCCTCTCTCAGACAGGACCTCAGTGTGACTACAAAACTAATCCAGACTCCCCAGGACTTTAGCTGCAGCTCATCAAAGCAGAGCTGGGCTCAAACCACATCATCAAAAACATCTGCTCAAACCCCTGCGAGTGGCATCCCCTTTTGGAAAGGGATAGAGATGGGCAGAGTACCAGTACTCGCCTCCTGCCCTCTAATTCAAGCCTAGTCAACAAACGGATTGGTTTGCAGGCCCTGGGGTTAAACTGGGGTTAAACTCTTCAGAACTGCTGAAAGAAGAGCTGGACACCACTGTGAGCTCCCTGGAGCACTAAGATCTGCCCTTTAATCTCCTCACATGCTTCAGGCAAGGTCATTTTTAATCCTGAGAACAAGATATCACGCAGGTGATTGGTAAAACCTCTCTAGAACTGCATCAGCTCAAAAAGACTTTTGCTTTTTTTTTTTTTTTTTTTTTTTTTTTTGAAATGTAGCAGTAATTAAAAGAATAGTAGCTGCAACCGATTCAGAAAGATGAAAAGGGGAAATCACTGAGGATGTGGAAGACTAAGTCAATAAAGTGAGCAGGTGTTCTAGGTATGGAAGGAGTTGGGCTCATTTATGGGTCAAGAGCATGGATGGCTACTAGGATTAATGTTGTTCTGTCGTTTTATTAAACCTCCCAATATAAAACACATTCAGCAAAAGGAAAGAGGAAAAAATATGCCTGAAATGAGAGAATGTTGAGACTAACAGTCAGGAAGCCCCCAGAATGCTGAGAACCAAGTTCTTCAACTTAGCAGCACAAAGTCCAGTGACAGCATGACTGTAGACAGCCTGGTGAAACACCCTTCACACTGTTGCACTTGTTAAAGATGACTTTAGTCTTAGTGGTCAGTTGTTCAGATACAGAATTATTTAATTTTGTCTCCAGAGATTACTTTTGGTATAAGCATCAAAATCAGGCTGTTGAGAATTGCTTAATTTTCCTTTGTTTTTTCTTAAAAGGAGATGCAGCTGTGCAATGTTCATTTCCCCTATTATATACATATACAGACATATATATTGCATGTGTGTGCATGTGTAGATAGATACATACACTTGAAAAGGAGCCAAACAAAAATCAGTGAAAACTGTAATTTCATACTATGTTCCAAATCCATTAACAAAAGGAAATTGTTTGCTTTCCCTTTCGAATATGTGGGAGAAATTCCCACACATAGCCCCCTGGGGAAAACAGCTACATTTTAAGAGATGCAGAGCCAACGCTGGCACTTCCCTTTGGTCCTGGGAAAAAAAAAAAAAAAAGGAAAAAAAAGTCTTTAAAAACTGATCATTTTGAGCTTCCATATACCTGGAAATTCACTAATCGCTGCAGTGTTCAAGTAGCTCAGCGTGAAAAATAGCATTACTCCCTGCCGTGGCTTTAGAAAGACAGATATTGGTGTGGCATATCCGTATATTCCTCTGCGGATTATATGTAAATATGGACACATCTTTGTGGAGGCCTCTTATTTTCTAAAGAACCCATTTGGCTATTTGCTATTAGACAGTCTTAGGCTGCCCTTTGGTCTTCTTAGAGAAAAGCAGCTGTCACCAAGCCATCTTCATCTTCCTTTGTCCACAGGCTCACACAAAGCAGCAATGTTTCCAGAAGTAACTACATTCTTTTTACAAAAACTGCTACTTTTACCCTGGGTAGCTCATCCAATGTTTATACCGGGCTCTTTGGGGTATAATAAAAACTCTTCCTATCTGAAAATTTTTAAATGATTGAAAGCCCCTTTGGAGACACTAGATGAGTCAGTTGTACATTTTTTTGGGTTTCTCTGCCAAAGCACTCCTCCTCATCTCCTGGACCACTAAGTCTCACTTGGAAGACTAGTCATTGTTTCCTTTTGTTTTTCCTGCTTTTAGATCTAGAAGAGCTCCATCTTGGCATGTACAATTCCCCCCTGGGTAAGAAGAGAAAGAGCAATTAAGTATAAAATGCTAACAAGATGTCTGAGTGAGTCAACTATCTAAGGTATCTGTGGGTTTTTGTACACCTGCGAATATCATTTCTAGGTTAGAGAAAAATAAAAGTTAGGGTAAACCTAGGAAAAAAGTGTCATATTAGGATATTCATATAAACTGTCATTCTTGTGTTTTTCCCCAAACCTCATGTGCTCTAAGCAATCAATCAACAGCCTCCACAATCAGACTTTGAGTCCTGATGGAGTAGGAAGATGTCATCCAGGGAGGAAAACATGTGGAAAATCTGTTAGCCATGTGTGTCATTACTGATGTCAAATTTAACTAAATATGCAAGAACTACCTAAAATTCTTACCCACCTATTGCAACATAACTATCAGAGAAAGCTTGTCTAAATTAAATCCCACATTTACTTCAGTCTTTCTTTCTGGTTGCTAGTTTTAGAGATCTGTAACACACACAGACACACCAACAAATAAACAAATAAATAAAAATTAAAAAAAAAATCAGGAGCACTTTAAAACTGCTACAGCAAACAATACACAAGCAATTTATTACATTAATAAAACTTTTCAGTTTTAATTATTGTCATAAAGACCTTAAAAAACATATATTCTTAATGATTTCTGAACATAGAATTAATTATCTAATGGCTCCAAGTAGCAAAAGCAGCATTCAGATCCTAGAGATTCCTAAGCACATTCAGAACTGCACTTAACACCAGCAATGACACTGCATTCAGATCAAGGGCAAATTATCACCATTTTACAAGGGAGACAAATCTGCCATTTTTCCTCTAAATCTTTTACAGCTATCAATAAAAGCATCATCTATTAAGAATTAGGACTAAACTTTAAACAGCCCACTCAGTTACACCCACATATACAGTGGTGAATAGTATGAGGTATAAACAAGAAATGAGAGATCAGAAAACTGCAAAATCGGGATTAAAACAGGACCAGTGTCCAAATCAGAACACTTGGAAACAAGGCGTCCTACACCAAAGCTTATTACAGACTGCAGACATCTACGTTACAGTAGACCCAAAGGCAATGTCATTAAGTTTTTAAAAACCAAGCACAGAATCCTGAGCAACCTCAATTTTAAGCCACTAAATCTCAGTAATAGTTTTTAAGGAGAGTTCAAAAGCAAAACAGAAAAGTCGAAGTCCAAAGGTATCACAAAGGCAGATCAAAGTGTGAAAAGGGATTAATGGCATCTTCAGCAAATGAAGTTTAAAATTCTAGTGTATTAGAAAAGGTCTTTTTTGAAATGGTAATAGGCTATACCTGAGCTGAAAAGACAATTAAGATAGTGTTAATTTTTTTTATGGTATCTGGCAGTAATATTTTTATCCTGTTAATTATACAGTAGACAGCAAATGTATATAATATGATAGCTCCACGCTGAGATGACATGCCTGCTGCCTAGTTAAGTGGCTACATTTATCCTATAATTAGCTTGCAGGAATGTGATTTGCATTGCATACCTAAGAGTATATATAATGTCAACTATGCCACAAAAGCCTAAAATGGAAACCGACACTCGCTTCGCTCTGACCTCTGGATATAACAAGGTGATGCCTCTTGTGACCTCCTGCTCTTTGTATTCCACCACACACTAGAAACGCATTGAAGTGATGCTAAGCGTATGACCAGCACAAAACGGACGGAAATTTGGAGGCAGGGCAGAGGATCAGGGCTGATGCCTCAGCCCAAACTTACTCCTTTAGAGGGAGTAACAAGAATGACAGTTAAAAGGCAGCATCTGTGATTTATCGGCATCAAGTCCAAGCATGTTTGCTCTTGTGAAAGGCAGGTTTTGGGCTTGTATGAGTGTTTTCCTGTGCGCATATAGTGAACATATGTTTATACACACACGCGACTTGCACAGCACATGAAAGAACATTGAAGAATTTTCATACATCAGCCTCTCTTCCCTGCCTGCCTCTGAAGCCCTGCAGACAGGGCTCCCTCCTGCCACGCAGCCTGAGTTTGAGACAACTCTATAGAGGCTCCTACAAATAGAAATAGCTGCATAATATTAATGTATGCAAGAAAAACTCTTTATAATTGTAAAAATCATTACGCTTGATTCCAGCAAACCCATTCACTGAATTTTCCCTTGCATTTGCACCAAAATAGTGACACAATCTAAAAAAATAACACCACGATTTAAGTGTTTTCTGCTGCATTCCCATTTGACCAGTGCTAAGTCACTTACAATTCTTTGCCTGACAGTTGCAGTCTTTTCACCACTTCCATGCTGTGCTTGATGCATTTTAACTGGGTTGCTTCATGCGTTTTGAATATTTCCTATGAATATTTTGCAGGACATTTTCCCATTTAACATCTTGCCTTTATCATTTGCTTTCTTGCCCGCACAAATATGCCAACATTATGTGCCTCTAACGGTTTGGCAGCATCTCACAAAACATTTTTTAACTACGTTTCAGGAATCTTTGTTTCATGAAACTGCTTACCTTAGTGCAGATCTTCTACAGTGAGTTTACTGCAGCTTCCAATACTTGCTCAGATACTTGACTCAGGGCAGCTGTTACACTCCTCTTTAAAATTTTGCCTTTTGAAATAAACCTATTATTGTGTCTCTTTCTTTTTGTCCATGAGGAAATGATTCTCTAAACTTCTCTATTTAAAGTATATAACATGCTCTCAAGTATGTGTTACTACATCTGTTTGCCTTATTGAACAGCTGAAAAGCATTTAAACTATTATTCACTTTTTTATTACTATTCAGTACATTTCTATGCACGTTCTGGCCAATTTTTTTTTAATAATAATAATGCTTATTGTTACAACACCACCTGGTGTTGCTGGCAGTTCTGTTTTCAGGACAAAAGCAGAGATAGTTGCAGTTTCATTTAAAGCCCCAGCTCTGGGAGACATGTGATTAGATAAGAGTCCTATTTTTCTTTTTTCCTTCTTTTTTTTTCTCTTTAAGCTAAGTGTTGTGAGGAAATGCCCATAAATGGGACTCTAGGGTACTCCAAAGGATCAGAAACATCAAATGAAAATACTTCAGTGTTTTACTACTACTCATTTTGGACTTGACCGATAATTTCAGGTCATCCTTCCATACGGCACATCTCCACACTAAACACATGCATGCCTACACATGCGGCCTTCATACACCATGTTTGGATGGACTATAGACCCAGTGACACAGGAAAAATGGTTTCAGTGTAAACCTTCCTCGCACGTTCTCCGTTTCCTCAGCAGCTCCTTTGAACCAGCAATGTCTTCTAAGAGCAAAGAAAACCTGAGATGCTGCTGTGAACATTCCCATTGACACTTTACTCACTCCAGCAATTGATCCAGGAAAATGCATGGGACCGTTGCCTACACTTTATATTTTGCTGACAGGCAACTGCATGAGATGTGACATCCTTGAACAGTGCCTCAAGATCCAGGAAAATCAATGATCTACACGATGCTACAATTCCCAATCTATACAACAGGACCAGGCAGTGACCTGCAGCCCAAGTTCCGCAGAAGACAGTCCATAGGCAGGGAAGTTGGTGGTGACTTCATTACATTTGATACAAATGATACAAACACAAACAAACTGGTGGTCTTTACTATCCCTGTAACACTGTGCTAAAATAAAGCTCTATTTTCCTACACTACAAACTTTTCAAGATTTTAGCTCGCACCTTTAAACACCTCTCAACTTTACCTGATACATTAAGGTAACTTTTCCAAAATCCTATAACATTTTTATCTAAGCACCAAACAGCAGGATGCTGGCAGAGCTGTTTAAACAATAGCTATTTCTTGTCTTGATGGAGCACGTAATTTTACAACATGTTCAAACACAAACAGCTTGATTAATCTTAGCGGGCACCAAAGAACACAGCAAGGTTTCTACCCTATGGGAAGGCATTTGTGCCAGGTGGTAGAAACATTTACCCTGAAGAAAAATGGATGCTTTTCAATCATATTAAAATTTTTCCCTGTACAAAATAAATAAATAAATAAATAAAGGCTATGAGTTTTCAGTTCTGCATTTGGTTTTCAAGTTGCTCAAGCCAGTCTATCAGAGAGGAAAAAAAAAAAAATCAGTTTTACCTACATGCCCTGATTTAGGCATGTCTATCCACCTATATTTGCCTTATTTTTGTGCCATTAAACAATGTTAAATGTCCTTATACACACACTGAGAGCTAAGAGAACACTTGAACGCGCAGCCCAACAGGATTTTACCATCCAACAAAAAGAAAGTCCCCATGTTGCATGAATTACTCCACGCCCTATGGAACAGCTCTTTGCCCTCCACTGTCCTAGCAGACTGGCTTCACTAACTTGTATCACTGGTAAAAACAAAACTGCCAGCCTCTTACAAACTTAACATATCAATATCCATGCTAAACCTAGACTGAAGCTTACCTTTATTGAAAATACGGTACTCCTGTACTAAGATTACAAAGATTATGGAGATGACACCCCAAACGTGTGGAGTCCTTCGCACTCGCTTTACATCAGTCAGAGCACACAAGTCGTGCTGCCTTTCGGCAAGCAGGCGGCTGTTCTGGGTGTTCACGGATCAACAACTATCTCTGCTGGCCACTGTGTGTCTAAGGCAGCAGAGGAATATTTCTCCATTGCTTTAACTGGTCCCCTGCTCCTCCTGGAAGTCACCAGGTGGCCATTCAGATGGTTTCACAGAGATAGCTTCCTACAGAGCCAGTCCTCGCGACACATGCAGCGAGTCAGAGTGAAGGGTCTACAAGTATTAAGCAATCAGCAAAGACCTCAGCAAAAGGAGGCTTCCTCCACTGGCAATGTGGGACCTGCATCTCTCAGGGTCACTGTCTACTCAGCAAACGTGGAGAAGACTCCATGCACAAGAACATATTCCTGTGAAGAGATGTACACAGAAGCAACCCCCCGACTACCTAGCTTAAGCTTACGTTAACGTTTAACTGGAAGTTAGTCTCACTTGGCAGTAGATGAAATGTACTCTGATGAAATGTACAGTATGATACTGCCCCCAGGAAGTCTAAAAAATAAATGCCGTGTAAAGCCAAACACATTTCCCATACAACGCTCGCACACACTTCATGCTTTAGGAGCAAGGAAGAGGTTACAGGAAGTTAGTCCATGGAGCACCTGAAAAAATGTTGATTTTTGAGGAGGACCTCAAGGGGAAAGCTGGTGGGAAATCTTCCAAACGGTGTGAAAGAAACACAGCTTTAAGATCTGCTAGTTTAAACAAACGTTTTTGTTTTGTCTTTAACTGAAGCTAATGAAGTGCCCCACTTAGGCTGAATAGCTAAAGGGTTATAACAACTAATACCAACATAGCCCTAGGTCAAGAAGCATGAGCTCAGCAACTACCTTTTAGTATTCAAAAGCTGCTGCAAAACAAGCATGGAAATCTGTAGAAGCTGAAGAAATAGAACCACCTTCAGCTCTGCTCCTAATTCCGTCGTGTTTGCTGAAGAAACAGGAGACAGCAGGAGCTATGATTTATCACAGCAAACACTTAGGTAACTCATGCAGTTGACGCGGAGATATGTAAACAGTGCTTGATTATATATAAATATGTTTGTGTGTATATCTATCTGTATTTCTTTTAAATCAGCATCCAGTAACCCAACAATTTTCACAATAACTGGTCTTTTTTTTCCGTGAGATAACCCGATTGCTATCCCGAAGAGGGAAAAAAAAAAAAAAAAAAAAAACACTGAACAGCAGCATACACCATTGAAAACTCAGGGAGTACAGCAATAACAAGCAGTTCACATTTTAAAGATGTTAATATGTTATTCCAATATGAAGCTAAGGAATAGCACTGAACTTGCTTTTATATTAAAGGTCAGATCTGATTTGCCTTCCTTACATGAAAAATAGCATGGATATGTATGAGATACAAGTGGTGAGGGGAAGAGGGAAAGAGAGAAGGAAGCGCTGTAATTTCTTTTGCCCTGAGAAAGTTTATAGCAATGGTCCCTGTAGATGAGGAAGGAAGATGAGCGTCACTCTATATGAGGACTCCCCCAGCATAGAAAAAAATAACATACTGTTAAATTTTCATTCAACATAGTTTTGATGGTATGCACCTTCACATCAAACCGTAACATAAAAGATGGCTTTTAGAGAAGGCGAACCATAATTTAGCAGCACAGACCTAGCAAACTATGCACACTCCATAGATGGCTACAACATATGCACACAGTTCAGAGAGCTTCATATAGATCAGTGGCTGCTACAAAAAACATCTCCAATTTTACTGTTTCCATTACTCCAAAGCACTACTTCCCATCAGACAGTTAATAGGCTCAACAAACACAACCCAACAACCAACCAAAAATCCCTGCTGCTCCTAAGCATGGTGGCCATAATCTCCACAGAGAGGCAGGCAGCGAATTTTTGCAAAATCCACTTCAAGACTGCCAGGCTATTTTATATTTCTTTTTCATATAAGAAAAAAAAACATTATCATTATGCCTTTTGCATGGGCAGAAGCTCCACAAAACCACACACTCAGCGTCAGGGCACCTGGGGCAAATATTTTCAAGTGTGGCTTATATATGGCACGCACAATTTATATATGGCACGTGGCAGGCACGGCCGCGCGCGGGCGGCGTGAGCTGCCCCACGGAGAAGCCCTCCACAAAAGGCAGCCCCGCAAAAGCAAAGCCGCATTCTGGGCTCGCTGTGTTTGTCTCGAGGAAGTGGAGAGATGCCTAATGCAGTGTTTTTAGACTTCACCAACAGGCAGCACATAAAACGCTAGAAATGCCTTTGATCTTGGCAAAATTAGGAGATAGGGCTGTATTTGGGTCAACCGCCCCTTCCTTTTGCACCCTTGTAGAAGGGAAAAAAAATCTGAAGGAAGAGCAGCACAACAAAGACGGCATTGCCTCTTTGAATAGAGACAATACACGCAAGCATCTCTAAAATAAAGATATTGTGATTAGGTTATACATTCCCTTTTTTAAACCTGCATTAATTTTGATTTATATTTAAATAAAAATGATTAAATTTTATCTTCTAAGATGGAAATGTTGTGATAAATACTGGCCCATGGCCAAACTAATCTCTAAAGCCTCCAGCTTACAGCCCCTGTTGTCTTGTATGGATATTTGAATGGCAATGGGTTTTATCAGTATTTCTAAAGGCACTCATTTAATTATGTGGTTGTAAGAATTTTCAAAACCCCAAAGAATTAGCACTACCAATACATATTCATATTTCTCAAATTAATTCAACCTGAACATTTGAAAATATTAATTTAAAAAACACACTCATTTATTTTTATTTCTGTAAACACTCAGAGCTCTTTCCTGGTCTCATTTATGCACTCATGTTATTTTTGTATAACTAAGAAAAAATGATGTAGTGAGCGCTCTTTGTTCATATTACATAATGCTACCAATTGATCTGTTTATAACGGGGTAACTTAACTCACACATACGTTTGGAGAGGAGCCTGATCCTGGCCTCACTGGTGTGATCCCATCGACTTCCATACTGCAACTCCCAAGCTACCCAGCCACAAAGGAGAGTCCAGGCCAACCAACAGCAATGAGCCCATGACACTGCAGGGTGTAAAATGAAGGTTTTTAAAGGGTTCAAGAGCAACACAACACCTGTGACCCTCAGCTTTTGCAAATCACCTTTATTTCTATTCAGGTGCAAGGATTTACAAGGGAAGCGAGCAGAGAGCACAACAGCTCTGGTGACTCCGGAGTCATCACAGGCTTCAATTTTAGAACCGAAGCAGCTCCAGGAAGTGTGAGCTTCCCTATCAAAGTCAATCACAACCCTACCCAGGGCAGTGATCCCCACCTGCGCCCGCTGCGCACACCTTGCCCACAGCCAGAGCCAACAGCCCTTCTGGGGGAGAAGAACGGGGCGGCACACGTATTTTGTGTTTAACAACATAAAAAATGTTTCAATGGAAAGCAAGGTTTGGCTGTGATTTTGAGGAATGAATATTCCAGAGATTATTTTTATATATAAATATATATATCTAAGTCTTTCTACATGAAAAATGTTACTACCAACCAAAAAAAAAGTAAATAAAATAAAACGTGACTGAGTAAGTTCACAAGATCTAGCTGAAAAGTTGTGGGATTATTTTTTTTGCCAAATCCTACTTACTATATATAATTAATTTTGATTTCCCATGACCCATACACAGCTTATATCAATAAGGGGATTACAGAACTTGAAACCGTAGCATTGCTCTTTGCTGGCCTCGCTATACAATGGCTCCCCAGTTCTCTGAAGGCGATGTTTTAAAAATACTAGTTTTTCTAAGCGCAATTATTACTCTGAGACCACATTCCAGCCATATTAATGGTGTGTCTTTTGATAACTGTTTGCCTAATTTGACAGGGCATCCAGATACCTTAATAAGGACTCTTTTTCCCCTCTGCAAACTCACGCACAATTATTAAGTCATTATATCAATGTATTTGCTACACATAGGAGGGAAAATTACATCACTCTTTAGCTAAGACCTAAGCCAAGCAATTTATAAGAATATAGGGTTAGTTCTAGAAAAAGAATTACTGCTTCTGTTGGCAAGCAGCAACAGCAAAAAGATGAAATATTTTGAGAATCATAAAAGTTGCCCTACTCCAAGTTCTAGAGTATGTCAGATAACGGATTTTTAGGCTTCTTACAACCCACATACTTCTATCAGTTTAACATAAGTAATAACAAAACTAAATTCCCTATACTACCACTAAGGCTGCTTAAAGGACTTGCTTTGCTGCAGAAGCCATGACATAGGAGACTGAAATCTCTAATGAAATGCCTCGTACATTGATTTATGCAGCTTTAGTGGTACCATTAACTGAAAATTGTTCTTTTCATAGGCTTATAGAGAATTTGGTGGCTGTCATTGTTCACGATTCAGTGAGAAGACTAGGTCTAAAATTACTATTGCATTTGGGTGGATATGGGAAGGATGGAAATCTGTTCTCATTTTGGGCTAATATTTTTATATAACAACCAATATAAACCTTTGATACCTAAAAGGATGCCATCACTAGCACAGCTGTTATAAGGCAATATAAGCCTTCCCGCTTAGAAAAAGAAGAAAAAAATTATCAACAAACACACACCAGTATTTAGTACTTCATCCAAGTACAAGTCATATGCATATTTGGGGAAAAAATATAAAAACTTACACAGATATATATGCATCTGTGTGTACACAAACACATATAAATGTATATATATATATGAATAACCAGGCAGTAAGCATTTTAAATTGTATTTCAGACACTAATGCAAGCAGCTAATCCCATTTACATTCATATTAGCCCTGGGTATCTTTTTCCCTAAGATTTACACATTTGTATGCTTGCATGAGTTGAACTGCTTTTTGCATGATATCAGTACTTTTGTAATTTAAATCTATAAAAGGCAATTTCTTTTAAATATACTTCCTAACAGTGGGTGAAAGAAGCACTAAACTTATTTGAGAGCTGTACACATCAGTAAACATGTGCACTGAACTCCAGGCAATGTGCTGCGAGAGAATTAATCTTATACTGTATTAGCTAAACAGATTCTGGGACTCAAAGCAACAAGCACTGAAAATGTCTATATGTGTTTTTCCTACTACCTGAAAACGTATGGGTTTTAGGATTACAATTTTAAAATATAATATTTTTCATTTTGTTAGTATTTCCTTACTCATTTTTAAGTTTAATATATAGGTAGTCCTTATATAGTATTAGTTTTACTGATCTCTAATTCTCTGAGTGGCTTCTGCTACTCTATAACCTTAACTCTGATCTCATTGAAATTAAACAACATCACAAGAAGGATACTTCTATATAAAAGTCCATAATCTGCTTATATTCTATGCAAAGGTCAGAGTTAAGGATGATCCTCTAGGCGAAACTGTCAAGAATTAAAAGGAAGACTTCTAGTGTGAGAGAAAAAAAAATCAAGGTATTTGAAAGAAAAAACCTTTGGATATTCTCAATTAGGACACTACTTGAATTGTAAAACTCGATGAAGGATGTACAGTAACTGACTTTTTTTTTTTTTTTTTTTAAACATTCTTTGATACTTTTCCTTTGACTTTTGGAACCAGTCCTATGCCTCTCCCTGCCTCTTCCTTCTCATTTGTCAGCACCATTTCAGAGCAACACCCTCGTGGACAAGGCTGGGCAAGGCAGCAAAGCCAGAGTCCTGAGCCCAGCCCTGCAAGGCAGCCCAGCTGGGCAGCCTGAAGCCAGGGAAACTGCCTTTCCGGGATGGGATTCCTCAACCCAGGATCCCTAAGGAAAGGCACAGTGTAAAACAAAACAAAATTAACAGACTCTGAGGATTTTCAGTAACTTGAGCAGCAGCCTTTGCAGAAGCAACAGGCTCAACCTAAAAGATAAATACTCTCCAATTCCTAACACTCTTTCTAAAACAGCAGCTATTTGCAAGAGAGGAGATGGAGAGGATTTATTGCTCCCTCCAGCTCTAGTCTTGTTGGCACAACCTTCATCTCATAACAAACCAGGATCTATTCTCTGACATGCTCTGATAATCTCCCTGTTGCCATGCATACGTGTGTATGTGCGCTTCTATTTCTCTATGCCTACAAACAAAAACTAAAGAGATCATTTTACCTACAAGGAACAAGCTGACAAACCTTTGATATACAACTATGCGAATAGCTTAAAAGTAGATGCGAATTGCATACGTTGTCTCCTCGTAACCTTCAAAAAAGGGACCCAAAACAGTGCAGTTGCAAAGGCTGCCGGCAGCCGAGAGGCTCTGCCTCCATCCATGCTCTTTTCTCCTCTCTCCTGAAGGGTCAAGATCCAGAGTTCAAGGAGAAATCTGTACGTTCAGAAGGGCGCTCTCAGGCTGCTGGTTTGGACCTCTCCATCACATGCAGCTGTTTTACACGGCCTCCTCTCCACTCTCTCCACAGAAGACAGCTCCACAGAGCTATTTTTCTGGTTGAGGTGAGACATTTGAGACTTGAAAAGTGGATGCAAATATTGCCTTAGTGACATCCCAGTCAACCCATGGGATCAACCAGACTTGATCTCAGTTCTTTGAAAGGAATGGATTTTATACAACCTTAGGTGGTGGTGGGGATTGTTTGGGAGATTTTTGTGTTTTGTAGATTTTGATTTAGAAGAGGGAGGTGAAGAGATAGGGAGGGAAAGGGTGAACCAGCAGACAATAGATAAGGATGGAAAGAGACTGTGTAGCTTTTTTTTTTTTTTTGTCCATTTTTGTGCCAGCCTGTTTCAAGTAGTAATATGGATATGAAGTCATTGGCAAACTAACAGCCTCAACTTTAGTTAAAAGAACTATAAATCTGAAATGAATGTATAAATAATATGCAACTGTCTAGACAGTATAGGTCACTTGCAAAGAGACTGGGTCAGGAAAAGATTGTCCATCAGTCAGACAACCATAACTGATTCTGATGCTAAATAATGGTTTAGATATTCAGTGTTCTATATATGCGAAAGGCTTCACTGAGCATTGGATCTTCCCAACCAAAGTAGCCTTCTACTTATACATATCTTTATGCAGCCTTAAGAAAATGCACATGCTACTTAAACATTAAAATTAATGCCAAAAGAAAAAGCTATTTAGCGAGGGACTGGAACCAACCTATGTAATTGGCTTTTGGTAAAGCAAAAATAACTATCATATTCTACTCTAGATAAACAACCTAATCTTACGATACCAGGAGAATCTTAAAAAGGGCAAGTATTAAAACTCCAAGCTGACAAAGAAACTTAGAATCACTATAGAATCAGATCACAGATATACTCAGAGAATTGTGTGGTCTAATAGTCCTTTGCAGTCTTATATTTCAGAACATGCTACCTCTCAGGTATCACAAATATAACCACAGCAACTACATGTGCTTTTGGAATTATTCTGTGAATTGTAATGAATTTTAGTAAAAGAAGTAGACAGCCTTCAAAGTAATGATGCTGCCATCCTAATGCCTTCAGGATATACCTTGAATTTTGGCAGGACTGGAGGATAATAGCTGAGACTTATACAAAATATTCCATTTATTAGTGATTTATAAAGAACATTTCTAATACACCTTCTAAAAAAAGCAGTGATATGGGTAATAAATCTGGCATACACACCAGACACCACAGCTGAAAAGCAGGTGTTTTAGGTGCAAGACCCATCCAATAAGCAGGTAGGAATCCCAGTCCCATCCAAATCCATATCAAAATAAAAGATTGGGATCCTGTAACTCAGAGGATGGAAGCAGATAGCTAAATCCTTCCAGAGGTGCTTTGATTTCGAGGGCTTCCACATGGATGCCTGCCTATGCAATAAGCTCCCTGTTTAAATACATATTCAGGTATTTGGATATCGCGGTAAGGGATCTCCATGAGGCAGAAGGGCAGGATCAGTAACACGCTGGCCACTCCAGTGGCTATTTGCAACGCACCTTCTAAACCCTGCTGGTGAGTGCAGGCACACACATTACCCTGGTTTTTATTTCTGAAACCTGCTGCTGTACAGTATCTATATTTTTCAAATGCAAACAAATTGAATATCTACGATAATCAAGTATCTTGCTGCAGTTATATCCACAAATGCTATCAACCATTTCTGCACAGAAACTGGAAATCTGTGGTTTAATCTCAGGTTATGCAGACCTGTTCTAGAGTACAAGTTAAACATGCTATATAAAGATTTTTAAGTTTTATATGCAAACAGAAAGAAAAAACTTGTGAAAAAAAACAAAGCTTCACCTTGCCAACCCTATCGCTACAGGTAGGAGGCATCACATTCAGCAGAGACTGAAGTTGCACACAGGTTTTCTGTATCTGGTACCCAGCCTGACCCTTCCACAAGGCCAAAAAGGGTCGCAAAAGTCTGCAAAAGAGTCACGACCTGCCCAAACTGCAAGTTGTCACCTGCAGACCTGGGGCAGCCTCCTGTGTATGAGGATTCACACATCAGTGGAAAACACAAAGATGGGGAAATGCCCAGCTTCCTTCTAGAGCTTAACTGCTAAATCCTTGCCCCTCAATCTGGAGGGATGTTGGTCCTTTCTTTTCCTGACTAGACTTCTGAATTTTTACTCTAAAACTAAAAATGCTCAGGAACCAATGTAAGCAAGATTTTAAAATGAAAGACTTGCTTTTAATGAAGCCTAACAAAATGATGAGAACAGTAAAGTTCCCATTTAAGCTCCATGGGCTAATCAGAAAGATTGCCTTTTAGTCAAGTAGAAATAAAATCAGGATATACACAGTTAAATTAAAATGTTCCATTTTGGGAAGGTTTTTCTGCAGGTTTTGGAAGGAAGATATTTCGTGAGAGATCCTGCTGGCTGATAACTGTTCTTTGTTTCTCCATTAGCAGCCTACAGGCAGAGATTTAGGGCTTGGATACAAATGGATTATTCTGAAATAGCTATTTGAATAACTTCACATGTGGACACTTTTATTCTGGAATAAGAATATCGTTATTCAGACATATCTATCCTACTTCAAATTCAGACCCTGCATTAATCCAAATTAACTTTCAAGTACAGCTCTCCCTTAGGCTATTAGAAGCCCAATTGTGCCTGGTATTAAAAACTTGTGCACAAGTCTTCTCCAGCCATTTTGCCTCTAATCATATTTATTCAGTGTTGCACTGTGGGGAAAGCAAAGCCACGCTTACACTGTAAATCATTTTGAATCTTTCAATCTTTTTTGTACCTCTTTTTTTCCATAATGATCTCCGTCAGTTGTTCAAAGTGGCTCTGTCACTGCCAGCAGGTATTCCTAATTCAGCTGATCTCATAAATTAAGGTTCAAACATACAGTTCTAGATTGGAATTAAATGTATTTATTTAGAGTCTTAAAAAAACTAAAAATAAAAAATATTTTCAAGTTAGGAAATTAGAGAGTATTTTTAAAAGTCTAAAATAAAAAAATGTGGCCAGGCTTCTTTGAAAAGAATCATCTGCTTCCAAATGTGTTATTTCCTCACAGATACCATAGCTACTTTATAAACAGACTTTAGTACCTCTAAAGGCTTGTCTACACTTGAAAATTAATTTGGATCAAGACAGAAATGTGAATTTATAGCACAATATGTTTTTCTAAAGTTGTTCACTATGCAATAAGCCCTCAGGTACTTTTCATAAATGGATATTCTTTAATGAAATGTACCTTGGCTTACATATACAGTATGTGAAGCAAGGAAACAGCTTTTTAATTTTTTTTTTTTAAAGGCATATTTTCTCTAAAATTCTGACAACTGCTGGAACCTAATCTCCAATTAAAAAAACAAAAGCAAAGGAAAAAAGAGAAAGTAAATCCCCTCCTCTCAACTCCCCTCCCACATTGCTGCATCAATATAAAGCTAGCTCATTACTGACAGCAACTTTAAGTCCTAATCTTGACTCCATAAGTGTGTTTACACTTACCAAATTCATCACAATGGGAAGCATTAAAAAGAAAAAAAAAAAAAAAAAAAAAAAAAAAAAAGCTTAAAAGCCATTTCCTATATAAATATGGAGGATTGAGGCAAAATTAGTATCTCAGAAGCTCCACTGTGGTACCTGCTTCGCCTAGACAGCATCCCAGATGTTGCATCCGTTTTAGCATTGAGTAATCCTGGCTCTTATCTCGCTCAGAGTCCAGGTGCTCTTCCACCCCAGCCCCCTGGCACGAGTGTATGGAAAGAGCAACTGAGACTCCCCTGTTCCACAGCCGTGGGCACAGGCGCAGGGCCCTGCATCACCATCACACCTTACATCTCCACACACGTGCGCAGGTCTCCGCCACAGCAAGGGGACTGCCCTGATGACTCCGAGAGCAAACAAGACACAGTTCAGGAACTGTTCTTAAAGTTACTCACATTCTTCAGGAACCAGGAAAGGACCATTACAAAAGTTTAAAATGTTTTCTTCATCTTATATTTTTAAATTTTGGGAGATAAGTAACTTCATCATCGATGTTCCTTCTTATATTTTTTCTCCTTTTTTAAACCCAATGTAGGGAGGTATCTTAATCACCTACTTATTGAGTAAGATTCTGTTGATAAACTACTAGCTGTTAATTTTTCCCTTATCAGAGAATCGGAGAAAAATGTCTGCAATAAAGACAGATAGGTCTTTTTGTATTTACTCAAAGTATAACTTTCTGGTGAATATAGGTGAAAAGTAAAATAGGTAGTAGAGAAAGAACTGACAACTTTACTGCAGGTGAAACATAAAGAAAGTGTCATCTGTTGACCTCAAAAAAAAAAAAAATTTACAACGGACAAGTGGCCATACAACCAGAGACATGAGAGCACTTTCTCCACCAAAACCCTTTCTGTGTAATGACAGAGCACGTTGTGTGGGCAGTCATTTCAACCATGATACTAAAAGACTCGGTGAAACTTTATTTTATGCAGTATGCCATTGAAAGTCAATGCACGGTATGCAAAACTAAACACGAGCAAATCCTTTGCAGAACTGGGGCCATATTTAGTTAACCCTCAGTGAAAAAAAAAAAAATAATCTTAAGGTTATTTTCTAAGATGCTATTAAGTCCTGCTGCACTTTAATAGGAATGAGGATTTTGTTTCATTTTTGCCACTCAATATTTACATGGTTGAAAGGAAAACAAAATATTAATCCAACCTAATCTTTTGGGGATCAAAATCCCAAACACCACATACAAGAAATGCTGAGGAACAGATAAGCAAAAGCAAAGGTCTTTTATATACATCCTTGCATACTGTCAAATCCATTTCAAGAGTCTAACCATAATGAGAGCTTTAGAGATTAAAAAAGAAAAAAATATATATATTTTGTGCATGTAGAACACTTTGAAGAACAAGTTGCCTTCAAATTTCTGGCACTGACAACTCAATGATAACATTAGGAAATCATGATCACAGAGATGCCAGAAAAATTAGTCAGAATGTATTACACTGCCAGATCAATCTACTTCCCCCAAACCAAGAACGTGGTCTGGACAGCAAAGAAACAGAAAAACACAAACCACATTTTAGGACAAGAAACCTGCAAAGAGGGAGTGTTTCTGGGAGGCAAAAATAAAAACCCTGACATTTGGTAGGAAAAAATAAAAATCCGACACAGGAATAAAAGCCAAAGCTTAGAAAAAGAAATCTGCATTTCACCTCAGCTGGTCATCTTGGAGGGAAGGAACTTCCCCAGGGACAAATCTGATTTTCTTTCTCACGCTTTGGGCAGTCCTTCACAGACAGACTTTAATTTTTCAGCATTTGTCTGATCACAGCAATTTCATGGTTGGGATGTGCAGAATCTCCAAATTTAAAATTAAAGTAAATGAGAAGGTAAAAGCTCCTCTTCACGTCCGCTTTGCTGTGAGGGCCTGTTCTCTAACGGGAGAGGAGAGCACAGGCTGGGTGAGAGGACAGCAAGCAGAGATGTGCTGAGAGGCCAAGGCAGGACACAAGGAGCAGGAGAGAAAGACGAGACAGAGGAACTGGATTTTAGATAGGAAAAGCAATCAGACAAGGGAACTGCTACTAAAATAAGATTGACAGAGTTGGGGGAACACACCTGGAACCCAGAATTAGCTAGATGAGGAGAAAATGGGACAACAATATGAGAGGTGACAAGTCTGAAGCCAGGCAGGACTGGGGGAATATAGGGCAAGAATGAGTCAAACAAAAATGGTTTGGTCTTCTGTGGATTTTAGGTCAACCTGGAAGTAGAACTAACCAAAAAGGCTGCAAAAAAAGGTTGCAACTAAGCCCCATACTCAAAGCAGGCAGCCTCACCCAGAACATTCTCTGGAGTCCTTCTGTTCAATACTGGCTACAGTACACTACTAAGCAAACATAGCAGTACTTAACTTTTTAACCAATTTACTCCAAAACAAAGGAAAAGTAGCAAAATGAGCAAAAAAAGCTCCATAAACAAGTCACCTAATCCAAGCTGTGCATATTGTGCCTCTCATTTCCAAGCGATCCAAGCACATGCCTTAAGCTTGAGCAGGCAAGGGAGTTGGTCTTTGAGAATATGAAGCATTGTGTAACACTCAATCCTCTGGGGAAAAAAAAAAAAAAAAAAAATCAGATCCCAGGCCTGTGTCAATATTTGACTTGGATCTCCTGAGGCCCTACATTCCCATCTGTAAAACAAGACAATTAAATCTCTTGTATCTTATAATGCTATCAGTGAGTTACTACATTTTTTGGGTATTTTTACCATAACTCAGCAAAATGGGTATACGGTAACTATTCTGCATAGCAAGATACCTTTTCTTCATCAAAAAGTGACCTCCAGATAAAAAGTGAGCATTAATCTAGTCCCACTGTGCCATCCTCATTTTGCCCTCGCTGTGACTGTTTGTTCTGTGTTTCAGCAGCCCTTGTCTTCCCCACATGGTCTGTCTTCAGAGCAAAATCACGTTACAGAAAGTTTCCTGGCCCCTCTCCAGGGAACTAATCCCGATAGATACAGCTCGCACTGGTTTGGTTCACCAACCAAACAGGAACCCTGTGCACAGTCACCTCTCCTGCAGCTCTGCTTAGGTTGCTGAAATACCTCTTGTCTAAAGCTCAGCTTCTGAGGCCACCATAAAAAGTCCTATCAGGTCTCTGTTTTCTCTTTGCCATGGAGCTCCCTGTTGAAAACAAAAGAAAAAAAAAATTCATCTAACCATCAAATTCTAGCTAACCCCTCCCTAAAGCTACAGTTAATTTGTATTTTTTTTTTAATTGAAGACAACTTTGCAAAATACAAAAGCAGGTAACAGGCTATGCAGTAATGTTTCTACCCAGATCTCATGTACATAAGCTGGAAGAGCCAGGAAGTCTCCTGAGAAAGAGCAGGGCGCACAGGGCAAGAGATGTTTGAGACACCCTGAACATCCTTTTTGAGTTTTACCACCAAGTGCATTAACATTTGCTCAGGCAAAAATGAATCCATGAGGGTTCACTGTGCCCACTGGGGATTCTGCCTCCACAAAGACAGGCTTCCAGGGGAAGGGACAAGGCCAGCTTGATCCCTACCTTGGCCTTTCACAGGACAAAGCAGCTAAACCAGAAGCGCAGGGTTTTAAGGCAGGCATTTCAGCCAAGCGATGGCAAAGCCAGACGGCTGCGCTGGTCCCTGCCGCTGCTCTCCTTGTCGCCCCATCTTCCTGAGAAAGTTATTGAGCAGCTTTGTGACAAGGAGTTCTGAAGAGAAATGTGTGATCTGAAGTAAACCGAAAGGGGTGCTGTTCTTGTCAGGGCCTCATCAAATCCCCTGTCAGTCAGGGCACAACAAACTATCTTCCAGCCTGTCAGTTATGATTTGCCCGTGTCCTTCCAGCCAGTTATCCTCAAAACACAAACATCACAGCGGACGGAGCTCGCTGCCGAGGCGCCTGTCCCCGTCTCCCTGCACGGGGCTGCAGCACAACACAACACACACAAGCCACCGCCCCGGACAGTTACATCCACACACTGACACCCAGCAAACTTGCAACTCAGGAAATTCAATCTCTCTACTCACACTATTAACCAGATGCTGTTTCCCTAAACTTACTTTTTCAATATTAATTTGCTTTGCAAATTATTTTTCTCCAGGTAGTTTATACGTGGCTAACTACATACCTTAGCTTCCAAACATGGACGTGTGCAATAACCATTTAAATTGCTTGGCCTTGGGTTTGTACCAACATTCCTGCTGATGGAAAGAAACAAGGAGAAAAGCCATGGAAGCTGCTATAAACCCTCAGCAAAAGGGAATCAAAGCTGCCAATGAATATGAGATATCTCTAGCCATGTTAAATCTTCTGCTCTTTGGACAAAAGTGAACAGGCTCCATTGATTTGTCATTCCTCAAACAATTATGCTGAATTTCTATTTAATTCTTTTTTACCTCTATGCCACGGGAGTTATTGTGCGCAGGTACAGTTCTAATTGTGAGGAATGACATTTTCCTCGTTTATTTAATTGTTTCCATGCCAGGAGTGAGGTAAGGAGCCTTGGAGACTCCGACCCTTCTGCATCTAGTATCCCATTAAAGTAGGGCTTATGATAGCACAAGCATTAGTAGGAGGAGCTTGTGGAATCCCAGCTGGCAGTTCTGGGAACAGAATTCCCAAGTGTTTGTAAATACAGCTGAAGCACATGCATTTTTGAAGTTTAAAACAAAATCCAAGGGAAAGTTGATTGTAATTTTGTAGTATTAATCCAAGCTTTCTACTGCCTTTGTTTTGTTCTCATTTTACCTGTGACAGCCACAGTTGTCACTGAGAAATACCTGTCTAGAAATCATGACTGATATGGTAAATTGTCAAAAGAATAACAACCCAGACCACAGGCTGCCAAGCTGCTCCTGCACCTTAGCTGAAGCAGGAGCTGAAACAAGCTTTTTCAGCCCATTTCATGTGGCCACATGATTTCTTTCATATCATTATGGGAGAATTCCAGTATGCCCCATTCTGTTCAAAATACAACAGTTTCTATTTGAATATACGTATAAACACAGTGGCCATGTTGGAAGAGAATGGGACAGTCCTGTACTTCCCAGCCTCGTGCATCACTGAAAATGGCCAAGGAGTGAGTCCTCATACAATCTATATCCACTAAATAAATATATAGGTATTAATGTTAGCTCTTGGAATGCTGAGCTGCTTCTCACAGCTGAACTTGGCAGTGCTCAGGACACCTGGACTTTGCCTATTCTCCATAAAATAAATGGGCATAAACTGAAGGAGGCACCTGTCTCCTTCCACCTGCCCTTTAACCAGAACAGTTCGCACTGCCTGCAGCCCAGGCCTAGGGTTCAAACTATTGCCAAAATATCAACAGTTTAAACAGAGTGACCAACCCAATTGGTTGCTTGCCATTCTCAAAACTCTTTCAATAAATCACTCGGTGTTTCTTCCATTGTTCATATTTAGCAATGGAACTAGAATAAACTGCTGTTTGTTTCAACCTCACAGTTATACCACGATAATTTCTAAAAGGTATTTGAGGAAATATTCTTTCAGCAGATATTGAGTATGTGGTACTGTCTATGAGCAAAGACAGTAAGATTTTTGAGTGGGCAGCTATTTTAACACAAAGCAACATACATAACAAATGGTAAAAGAGAGTGCAAGGAGTAAGTTCAAAAGTGAAGTGTTCCCAAAATCCAGTAGGTATCTGTAACAGCAGGTTTCACTTAAAGTGGATATCACTTTACTGGTTTTAACAAACTTCAAAGTAAGTGTCCTAATACTACTCATTTTGTGTGTCTGTTTTACATCAGTCACAATTCTGTATCACGGTTTCACTTCTGCCTGATACTTATCATAAATTTTTGTAACTGGAAAGCACACTTAGTGTATGGATTAAATTAAGAATGGTTTTTACAAAGCAGCATGATAGCAGACATTTACGTTAACTCACTTTTTTACATATCTGCTGATATGTTGTTAGAGCATGTTAAAATATGGTATGGTAATCCATACCACATACATCAGCAAGATAAATATATTTAACTGAAACAGAATCAGAAAATCAGAAATCAGTTTCATGGGGCTCAGTTTCAAGTAACTGAAATATAGAAGAATGTGTCAAATAAAATTATTAATTTTTTAATTCATTATAGCATTGCAATTCCATGGAAATGGCTAATTTTAATAAAACCAAGGCAGTGCTGCTACAGAAACCTTATGCACAAGAAAAGCAGATTTTGAGGAATGCAACTAGGAGTGATACCATGAATACTGAAAAGGCATTCCCCAAATGGAGATAATATATTATTTTCCTGAAAATGGATGATTTCACAGCTTCTCGGCCTTTCTGGATTTGGCGAGGAAGACAACGTGTAAAGTCAGCGTCTCCAAAGCAGTAAGACCTCTATGAAAAGTCAGTCCAAAAAGAAACACTGTGGGTCTGTTTTGTATATGCAGCAGTAAAGCTGCAGGAGGAGGGTCTGGGAGTAGAGGGCTGCTGTGTTCTCAGTCGCAACTCAAGGCCCCTCGATGCTCTTCCAGAACCAGCCTCTCAAGGCACAGAGCATGAGCCCCTACTCCAGGGAAGTCTAATGTAGAGCCTGGAATTCTGCCCGCAGTCCTGTACCCACGGATCCTGCCCTGCCGTCTCCCCTGCCTCCCGCTCCACCAGGACGTGCACACAGGGCACGTGCCAGTCGCACAGTTCAGGAATCGTCTACAGAAGGGAAGCTAAAAATGTGGTCCCAGGAGCAAATGGCCAGATCACACACATTTCCAAGGCAATATTAAATTGTTCCTTAGAGCTGTAATAAAAAACCACCATTGCGGCTTATTTTAGGAGCATTTCATTGATCCAGGAGTATGAAAAAAATAAAAGCTAAAAATGCCATTAGAAGGAAAAATTTTAGCAGGCATGCACATATTTTAGCTGCAGGACTGAAACTTATTCTACTTGCTCCTCCTTGCTACAGAGATCTTGCTCCTTGAGACACAGGGGGCTCAGAAGGGCTACGCGCTCCCTGGCTCTGTCCCACTCATGCCAGGACAGGCTGCACACTCTGACTTGCCCCAGAAGGGACACCTGAAGGCCACGTTTAAAGGCCACCTGAAATCATTTTGATCCACTAAGCCCTGGTGGAAATGACAAAGAACTCTTCAGTTCCACACTTGGGAGCACTTAAAAACACTCCCTGGCTTCACCTCCACTCTGCGGAGCGGCTTCCTCTCATGTTCGCGTACCAATAACTCACTACAGGACAGAATTTTCTCTTCTTGCCAACACGTACGCTGGGCCGTGGTGCTGCACACATCCACTTGGCTCTACAATAGCAAAGAGTCGACTGTCAAACAGAACCGAGGGCTTTTGTGGAGGGGTCTAGGGGATAATGCTGGATCGAGGTTGCAATGTTTCATGCTTGTTCTACCACTGGCAGAACTTCACAGCCCTGTTGTCTTCCTTCCTGAGTCTCCACTTCCTCATGTACAGACAGCAGGAAAGACCCTTCCTCCTTAAAGAGCACCTGAGTGCTGCAGAGTCTCTGCAATACAGGCGACACACATGACCTTACATTTGACTTGAAAGAGCTAACAAAATATTGTAGATATTTATCATTGCGTTTCTGCATCCTATACCCTTTAAATGAGGCTTCCACTCTAGCACCAGCTGATAAGAAAACAGGAAGCAGAGCTACAGCATGAGCACGCACAACAAGCGACAACAGGAATTGTGTCCTCCCCGTGTCCTCCTCCCCATATATGTAAATACTCTATTTATCATGTCAGACATCAGCACTTTGACACCTCCAGAAGTCGCAGTTGCTCTAAATCCACTAAGAATTACAAAATATTGCAATTTTGAGATCACAGAACTGTTGTTTAGTCATTTTCAACCACAAACAACTACTTTAATTAGCTTACAGATAAGTTATTAGGGTAGTAGATAACTCCTTTGAAAAAAGTAACTTAATTACTCCCTCTCCTTGAGAAACCTACAAAATTTAACACACACCAAATGAGGCATCTCAGGTACTAACTTGTCCAACAGTTGTAAAGACCTAGAGAGACATGAGAAGAAGATAATGAAGTAGGTATAACCACAGAGTTACAGAATAACAGGAGTCAAAAGGATAAGATATTAAGGATTGCTCAGTCTTTAAATATTGCTGGATACCACATTAAAAGGAGAAAAAAAAAAAAAAAAAGCTATTGCCGATATCAGTATTTCAACTCTGATTCAGACTTTCTGGGGCCATAATCACCTGTTTTGGATGTATGGTGCTCAGCACAGCAGGCCTCTAACCCATGACTGGGCTCCTAGATGAGTTATTGTGAACAGTATTCAGTATCTTCTGATAAAGAAATCAGTAATTGCAAGTTGCACCCTTTTTTATTGCAGCCTATCTACACTACTAATAACATGCCTTCAACTGACACATCCCAACTGGATTTAAACCACCCAGATTAGTTGCCACAGAGAATGCAGCAGAGGGTTCAATGCACATTAATTGCCCAGCTGCTTCATCAGCTTTACAGCCTGCGCAGACACAAGAGTAGCAGCACCCAGCATGCCAGGCAAGCAGTTACATCCTCCATTTGCTCCCTCTTTGAGGCTTTATTCCTGCAATCCGTTCTTGGGCATGATCCTTCTCTGTCCCGTGTTCAGTCACGCAAACAGCTGGGGAAACTCATCTAAGCCGCTGCGTGAGGTTGAGCACCAAAAACTCGCAGGAATAGGTCCAGTTCATAGAGCAGAGCAAACACACTCAGAAGCAGAAAATTATCTACCCTCTACAGTCCTTTTTAAGCACAGAATTCTTCCTGCTGCACTAGTAAGCAACTTTTTCCAAATCAGAGCATGAATTCCAGTCCCTTTTACCACCTAATACCTATGCCAGACTTATTTATTTTGCAGGCCAGTTTAGGTAGAAAGAAATTGTCAGCATTAGATTTGTATCTCAAATACATCATGGCTAGAACAGAAGAAAATGTATAGACATGTTAAGTAAAACATAGTTTAAGCAAACGACCCCACCAAAAGCTGCAGCCCTGTTACACGTACAACATAGCATAATTTCCTGGCTCAGACACACTATTTCTGGTACCCATATGTTTTGTACTAACCACCCACGCAGAGATACTTACTCTTTAGAGATACCTAGTTGCATGTGTAATTCATGACACATATGTTATATCAGTAACAGTTAACATGTACTAAGTACATAAATACTTAACAAGCAATAGGAGAGGAATCTATAAAAACACTGCTTTGTACCTGAAATGAGGAAAACAGACATATTGCAAGCAGACATGTTGCTCTGAAAGACAAAGAACGTTACCATTAATATCCATTTCTATTGGCTATGGATGCTATCATTCATGTCTACAAAACAACTGGGATACTTCTGTGGAAAAAAAAATATATTTTAAAGAGTGAAAATACCATTGTCATTGGGCAAGAGGCCTTGAACATGGACTACTGAGGAACTAGACAGCAAGATGCTGCCTATCAGTGTGCATGAAGAGGAAGAAACAGTGCTGGATTTGGAACTTCACAACCTCCGACTGCATCATGCGCCCACCCTCCCAGCTCCTCAGTTAGCCACACGGCCACCATGGGATAGCCAGCCCTTGGCTTCCCATGGGAAGGCTTTGGAGACCAAGAGCAGCCAACTTCCAAAAGCAAAGGAAAGCCGTGTAGTTTATCTCCTTGGCAATGAACGGGTATCATTTGCCTTAGGATTTCATCTTCTTATAACTTACAAATTTTTTTTCATTGTTACTAAACATGGATCCAACAGCAACCAGGAGCTGTGTCCTGAGGGGTACCACTTTATTTCTTTATTTTGATCAATACATTAATGAGAAGACTTGCACCAACCACTGTGATAAGTGTTCTTGTCGTATTGAATACTAGCAAACCCTCATTTCAAATGTTAAGAGCTTCCTCTGGTATTTGAGTCGCTTTCTTTGGGAAGGCGTCACCAACCCAATCCCTTGCAAGCAAACACTAACTGCTAGTTTTCATTCATGACTCAGTTACCCCCAGATACTAGGGAAAGCAATCAACTTTCACTGATGTGGTCAAACAAGGTAATTGCCCAGGACACAGTAACTTTATCATTGTTGCTAATGCCCTCATAGCAACTTAAATGACCCATAAACGCAAATGACTCTTCAGATAAGAATCTGCAGACTTGTACATGATGGTGACCTCAGAGAAGCACTTTGGGAATGCGAGTCAATCACCAAACACTCTCTCCCCCCAGAAACACATGTGTGGAGAACTGGTCAATAATGACACAGTGCCTTTTTTGCCCCAAGACCCATAAAAGCATTGAGAACAGAAAGCAAAATTATCGGAATAGAGGAATATTGGAGTGAATGGAATAGTTTTTATTATATTTTAGAGTTATGATAGAGAAATGGAGAACATATGGATTTCCTTTGGACATAGAGTCTTCATCTGTCAGAGACAAGAGCTCCAGTTAGTAGAATCTGGTAAGATTAGGTACTTTCAATATTACTTCAAATAAATTCTTGACAAATGTTTTGTCAACACACCTGTGAGTGCAATATTTGAAATGAACCTTCTGTAGAAAACAAACACATAAACAAGCCTAGCAAGTTCATGAGGAGAAAAAACATCTTAACGCATGAAATAATTGAGGCAAGGAATTTTAGGTTTGTCCAAAGAACTAGGTATTTTCAAAAAATCTATTTACATTTCAGGTGAATTTTTTATGTGACCTTTTCAAACTGACTGTTTTCAAAAAAACTACAAACATGGGCTTAGAGGAGAAAGTGAGAGACAGACTTCATATACCCGCAGAAGCCAAGTATTTGATGCAAATTCTAATTCTTTTAAAACTCAAGTAAGATAGTTCACCAACTGTGTAATAGTTCCTCCCAAGGTAATTTGCTGTGATACGAAAAATGGTCTCAGGATATCAGAGGCAAGATTTTATTTTATGATAAAACTAAAAAGCGTATAAATTACGGTTGGCAAAATAACCAAGGATAACACTAATTTATGTAAATATGTACTCTACGATACAAAAAAAATCATTTTTGAGGTGCATATAATAAGATTAAAAATCCTGCTGATTAAAGCAAATGGCCTTTTTAATGCATTTTGGGTTCATTGGAGAACATTTCTAACACAAAATAGAATTTTGCTAAATTCAAAATACAAATAAAAGAAAATTAAAGAATTAATTAGAAACAACAAGCTGTATCCCTGATCACAGCCAAGAATACAAATCAGATAAGATAAAAAGGAATTTTATATCAAGTATTGTCTATCACCCACCTCATCTGCCTGTGTGATCACACCTTCTGGGATGCTGCTGCTGCTGTCACCTTTTCATCTGCGCGCGGAGCTGCTTCTGTTCCTCCACGAAGGGAGCACAGCGAGGAACCCCAGTCTAGCAACTCCACCAACGCGCTCCTCATCTTCTGGAGAGTCAAGGCTGACTGAAGTCGCACAGTCCTCTACAAAGGCTGACAGGGACTCTTTGTGAGCGCCGAACGCACTGGCAGAGGTTACCTGAGCCTCGTCAAAGGTCTGGTGTCTTCGCATGACAAACTTTGTTCCCTGAACAAAGGAGAGACAAGACATAAAGGGCCTTTCAATAGGACACCGACTTCTTTAGCTTTGCCGTGAACTCTATTTGATACATGAGGGATCCTAAGCATGTATGATGCCTGAGACTATGAAATTTCAAAAGCCTGTACAGGGTATTTCTCAAGGAAAAGATGCTGCAAAACAAAATTATTACAGCAGCATTCATCCATTTCCACAGAGAAATGCTTTACAAAAAGAGGGGGAAAAAAAGAGTGCACATTGTATATCACATAAATATCAAATAAACAAGCAAGTCTCAGCAAGAGGAAGAATTTTAAGATGCACTCACTGCTACCGCAAGAATCAGAACACACTCCCAAATCTGATTATTACAGGGCTTTCTCACTCGCTCTGAAACACCTGGTTTGGCTGCCGTGAAGGGCCAAAGTACAGAGCTAACTGTGTAGCCCATCAGGGAAATGATTTGTCTTTCCAGGAGGGATGTCAGAGTGTTACTGGCACTCCAGTTAAACTCACCTTATTAGCATTGTGTTTATGTACAAAATACAATGCATTAAGCATCCAAATAAATCACGCTCAGGGCATTATTATTAAATGCTTTCATTTCCCACAAATTTGATGTTCCCATTGCCTCCTACAAAATTTCAGGTTTCAGCATTGGGTGAATTCTCATTTAGGACATGCAGTCTACATCTCCTCATCCAGGAGGGAGAAAAAAAAAAAAAAAAAAAAAACTATTGCTTTGTCCCTAAGTGCGTGTGTTTTTACATGTTCTTTTGTGCAACTCACAGATGTACTCTGTGCATCCCTGTAATCCAGCCTTTGATTACAATGTGAAATTATTTCGTTAGAATTATTCTAATTGTTTCTACTTCTGGTCTTTGAATAAAACAACTTTTTTTTTTTTAATTGGCAGAGCGTGCCCTTACAAATGATATAGGACCTAATTTCCTACAAAAGGGAAGTGTTCTATGACCAAAATGACATAATGTTGATTTACCTGCAAAGCATGGTTTCAAGGGCTCCCAGAAAAGGCAAGAATGACCACATGCAAGTCTGGAGTTTCACTTTTAATAAAGCTATGTAGCAGATTAACACTGGTGAATTATGCAGCTGAGTAAAGCCATTATGATCACTGTTCGCTAACAGAAACCAAAATTTATGGGGATGTTTTCTGAAAAGTTCAAATTTTAAGGACCAGCAGAATAACTTTAAGCACTTGCAAAACATGTGCTGAAGGATCTTCAACACAATGCCATGAATGAGTTCCCTCTCACAACAGCAAATTAATATAGTAATAAACTCCTTGACACTTGGGTGCTGGACACCTGGCCCAGCATCCCAGTTACAGGCTAGAAATCAGCTTTGGTGGTTAAAATCTAAATTCTCGGATGCTGTTGATTTGCTACGTATTTTTCATAATGCAACTGGCCCTGAAATCATATTTTGCCCCACAAAAAAATGTGAAAATTCAGAAAAAGCGAGTAGTCCTTGTGGCGTAAGGATACTGGTAAATGAAAGTTTGTATGGAAAGTTGTTGTCTTTTACTAACTAAGTGGCAAAACCAGCAAGCCCTTGGTTAACAATAGTCCTTTAGTTCCAAAACTGCAACTTCAAGCTAAACACAGTATGGGACAACTGCTCTGAAAATAAAGTTTTCTAATGAACTTGAGACAAACCAGTTCTTGCTACTAAAACAAATCCATCTTCTCTGACATGTCCTCACCTGTGCTCCTCTGCCAGCTTGTGCAGCTCAGCAAAACCATGGCTGGAAACTCCCGTCGCCCCTGCAGAAATGAGGGGCTTATTCACAGCCAGGTTAATTCACTCCCTTGGGCACCATCTTGGCCTTATGAGGATCATAGAATCATAGAATGCTTAGGGTTGGAAGGGACCTCTAGAGATCATCTAGTCCAACCCCCCTGCATACGCAGGGACACCTAGAGCACGTGGCACAGGACTGCATCCAAGCGGGTTTTGAAGATCTCCAGAGAAGGAGACTCTACAACCTCTCTGGGCAGCCTGTTCCAGTGCTCTGTCACCCTCACTGTTAAGAAATTTTTCCTTAAGTTCCTATGGAACTTTTGATGTTTCAGTTTCCGGCCATTTCCTCTAGTCCTATCAGTGGCCACCACTGAAAAGAGACCATCCCCGTCCTCTGCACTCCCTCCCTTGAGGTATTTATATACACTGATTAGATCCCCTCTCAGCCTTCTCTTCTCCAGGCTGAACAGGCCCAGCTCCCTCAGCCTCTCCTCATAGGGCAGATGTTCCAGGCCCCTGATCATCCTTGTGGCCCTGCGCTGGACTCTCTCCAGCAGCTCCACATCCCTCTTGTACTGTGGAGCCCAGAACTGGACACAATACTCCAGATGCGACCTCACCAGGGCTGAGTAGAGGGGCAGGATCACCTCCCTCGACCTGCTGGAGACGCTCTTCTTAATGCAGCCCAGGATTCCATTGGCCTTTTTAGCCACGAGGGCACACTGCTGCCTCATGGTCAACTTATCATCCACCATGACACCCAGGTCTTTCTCTGCAGAGCTGCTCTCCACAAGGTCGGTCCCCAGCCTGTACTGGTGTCTGGGGTTATTCCTCCCCAGGTGCAGGACCTTGCACTTGGCCTTGTTGAATTGCATGAGGTTTTTCACCGCCCAGTTGTCCAGTCTGTCCAGGTCCCTCTGGATGGCAGCACAGCCCTCTGGGGTATCGGCTACTCCTCCCAGTTTCGTGTCATCAGCAAACTTGCTGAGGGAGCACTCTGTGCCTTCATCCAGGTCATTGATGAATAAATTGAACAGGACTGGACCAAGGACTGACCCCTGGGGGACCCCACTAGCCACAGGCCTCCAACTAGACTCTGCACCGCTGATCACCACTCTCTGAGCTCTGCCATCCAGCCAGTTCCTAATCCATCTCACTGTCCACTCATCTATCCCACACTTCCGGAGCTTGCCCAGGAGGATGTTGTGAGGGACGGTGTCAAAAGCCTTGGTGAAGTCGAGATAGACGACATCCACCGCTCTCCCCTCGTCTATCCAGCCGGTCATTTCATCATAGAAGGCTATCAGGTTAGTCAGGCAAGATTTCCCCTTGGTGAATCCATGCTGACTACTCTTGAGCACCTTCTTGTCCTCCATGTGCCTGGAGACAACGGCCAGTATGAGCCGTTCCATCACTTTTCCGGGGACGGAGGTGAGGCTGACTGGCCTGTAGTTGCCTGGGTCCTCCTTCTTGCCTTTTTTGAAGACTGGCGTGACATTGGCCTTCTTCCAGTCTTCCGGCAACTCCCCCGTTCTCCAGGATCTTTCAAAGATGATGGAGAGCGGCTTAGCTATGGCATCTGCCAGCTCCCGCAGCACTCTGGGGTGCATCCCATCAGGGCCCATGGATTTGTGGGTATCGAGGTTCCTTAGGTGCTCTCTGACCCAATCTTCCTCTACCCAGGGCAAGTCTTCCTCTCCACCCGCTTCTTCTCTTGTCTCTAGGGCCTGGGGCTCTAAAGGGCTGCCCTTGGTAAACACCGAAGGCATTGAGCAACTCTGCTTTTTCTGTGTTATTTGTAACCAAGGAGCCCATCCCGTCCTCCAGCGGACCCATCCCGACCTCCAGCGGATCCTGCCAGAGCAGAAGAGCAGCTCAGACAAGGCCACCCCTTCCCTTGCCACTCGCAGGCGGTGCCATGGTGTGTCTGCACACTGCTGCATACAGCAGCAACGGGCACATACCCAAAAATCTCCCTTTGCACTAGCCAAGAAGACCTATTATTGATTAAAACTGTGCTGCACTTGGATCCTTTATCCTTAAAGGAACATCCTGACCTCACAACACAAAATTTGTGGCGATACAGCTCTACCTTTGACTAGAACCTTGGAAGAAACTGGTAGAAACATTATTTGGAGCATAGATATATGCACTTCTACATGCTAAAACCCTGGACGATTTTCTTTGTTCCAGATGCTAAAAGTATTAAATGAAATATTAAACATGCCTCTGCGTATGGATCTTATGTCACACCTAGAAACCTACAATAAACTGCATTAATCATCCCAGACAAAAAGATTTTTTTAATGCAATTTCCATTTGAAAATCTATTCCTATATAGAGACAAGAAAAATACCTTCTTCATTATAAACCATTAATTCCGTGGCATTTTTTGCATGTAAACGCCTACTAAAAGTATCATAAAAACCTGTACCAAGTACCTCAGATACATAGAACAGTTTTAACTGAATTCCAGGCTCGCGTAAGTGCACAGCAAAGTATTATTTACACTGATTCCAATCATGTAATCTGTTTTGATGGGCGAGTTGGCTGTTAAATACTGGCAAATCATATGCCCTTACATCTCTCTGAATGATTCCATTTGCTGTCAGTTGTGTAATATGGGCAACTTTGTTACTAGTCAAGCGGAAAAGACAGTGGAAGAAAATCCTGCGCACCGAGTGTGACACGGCGCTGGCGAAGTAAGCATTAAATTAGAGTGAGAGGTTATAAGTCTGACAGAAACCTGATCTGTATTCCCTAATTATATAGGCTCACTTTCGCAAAACTGACACAAATGTTAAGCCAAATTAAATGTTGTCTAATTAACTACCATATACAAGACTTCAAAGTGGAATGTCTACATGTTATTTAGCCAAGTAACTGAGACACAAGGACTTGCGAATTATCAGTCAACACAGACTTGCCATCTAAGCTAACTGCTACAAGGTTAAGCCATTTCATTTCCACGCATCTCTCCTCTTAGCACGCTGCTTGTAATATTTACCAGCCTCAGCAAGGCAGCGAGCAGCTTCACACAGCGAGCAGCGCGTGTGGAGAGGGCACAACTCGTGGCTCTGAGCTCTTCCAAAGAGCTGCAGGAAGCCCTTACGGATGGCCCAGCTGATGACTGATTTGGGGCGGGGGGGGGGAGGGGGAGGGAATAAAATAAAAATAAAAATTAAAACAAAAAAAGCACCAGTAATTCGTGAACAACTAACTACACAGTCTGTGACAAGCACAAGTGTTGAGGAACAGCTGTCAAGGCAAGTAGACTTTGGGAGATCCTTCTTTCCTAAAGGATCATCACTGCAGGCTCGTTATTTGGGAGGAGGCCACATGCAGATCTTCAGGGTTAGTCCACATTTCTTCCTTTCAGGCCTGAAGAACCACATTAATGGTGCTCGTGGCTTCAGTTGCATCGCTCAGTTTTGAAGGTAAACAGCCATGTGCCTCCATGTTAAACCGCTGCCGTTGTGCAGCGCTAAGGCCTCCACATGGCGTCCGCATGAGGCAAGGGAGCCAGGCCGAGCACGAGGCTCCTTAGCCACCCGCCCAACGGCTCCAGCTCGAGGAGCCTCGGCGCTGGCAGGAAGGACAGACCCGCAGCCAGCCCTCTGCCATGCAGGATGTCCCCCATCCAGAGACATCCACCCACATCAGTCACAGGCTGAACGGGCCCTTGCTGGAGCAGCATCTTGGTGCGGGTGCCAAGGCCTCAATCGCATGGGCGGCCTCTTCCCAGTGGCAGGAGGAGGCCCCGAGCCTCCTGCCAAGGGCCCCCGGCCGCCTCTGCCGCCCCCGCTTTCGGACAGCGCCGACGACGCATCCGATCGATTTGCTTCCAAGGGCTTTTGTTCCTATTGCAGAGGGAAACAGCTGCAGCAGGCCGAGCAAATCGGCCACCATTCCCATACAAATCACTCCTTGCCCTGTCTCAGCTCTCCTCAAACATGATTTTGTTTGTTTAGAGGGAGCCCCATTAAAATGCAATAGGCCTGAGCACTGGAAAATTGATTTGTTAAAATTTCAGATGATCTACATCCAGCCACGGTATAATGGATAACACTGACCATACACATTAATAAAAACACACAGAGCTCTGCTGTTTATGTGCTCTCAGTGCTCAGCAGAAAGGGCAAGTTATAAAAAAGGAAAACTGGGCAAGAGAAGTGTGAACAAAGCCTTCTAACATAATTCTGCCTAATTGTCTTACAACTGTTAAAGTGACAGCATAAAAGGCGCTACTATCATTGCCTGCTGTAGCCTTTCAAGCCACCCGAAGCTTCCAAATATCCAACTTACTCAAAAACAAATTGAGCTTAACATGCAAGCTGAAGTCAACCTTTTAAGGCCCTCCTTCGCCATTAACATCCACCTGTCCCACAAACACAATATTAGAAGGACTTATTATTTCCCATTATCTTTAGCAACAAATTTATCCAGGCTGTTTAAAGTTTAAAGCATTTTTCATGATATAGGTCATAAAATACATTGCAGACGTTGGAAAGACTGATGTTGCAGTCAGTCTTTCCAAATTACTGTCTCCAAGAAGTTGTATTAGGACCTTTTGTCCGTAATTGCCCTAACCATCATGCCAACTTTACTTGACGCATAATATATACTTATAAAGTTATAGGAAGAACATTCCCTGGGCAGCTTCCATGCTGAGTAGGAAGCCTAAGATCCTGACTGTCCAATGAAAACCAGCAAATCTTAAGGTCTGTACAGATGACACCAGCACACATGAGTGCGAAGACACATATTTTTACATGTCTACAAATGTACACCAGCATGCACAAAAATGCAAGACAATTCTGTTAAAATCTGCAGCAACAGATATTTGAAAGCCTTCCCAAAGCAAAAACTACTGAAGTCACCCACCCATCAGTATTTCCTCTGTAAGAGACCAACTTCTCGTGTCAGCATCAGATGCCCAAAATACTCCTTTTCCTTAAAGTACAAACTAAATCAAGTATGTCACTTGTTGTCTGGTTCTTCCCAGCATCACTTTCTTGGATTTCACATCAAGATGGCAACACCACTGTGAAACATCCATACCCACAGAATCCAATTACAGATGAAGCCAAAAACAAAGTTTATGAAAGGCTCTAGAATGATCTCCTGTAAAAAAGGATTTTCTTCACCAAAGCAATTCTGCCAGTAGAGAGAATTTTGCACTCTGAGAAGTGTTTTTTCTAATGACCATGAGATCGTGCCACTTTTGGCCGCCTCCTCCTTTCCTCTCTTGGCCTAAGCTTTCTCTGTATTGTTCTGTGTATTTTTCCTCCTCTGGGTCCTGCAAACACTCACAACAGCATCAGTTAGATTATCAGGACAAAGACTTAATTTTCCTTTGTATTTTAGAGAAGCAAGCCTCAATGTTTAAAAAGACTATTTTCAATTTATAGATGGCATTTAAGTTTTATTTGACTTTCATTTAGAATTTCCTTAGAGAATAACCTACTTATCTGCACACTTTATCGTTCATGCACAGAAGATGTTCATCTCTCACTTTTTCTCCCCTCTCAAGAAAGATTTAATAGCATTCTCAGCCATGAAAAAAATCGTAATATTTCTATTACAACAAATGTATTTCATTCTGCAATTACCAAATAACTTAATTATTATAATTACATATGAAGCTTTACTGTAAATTAAGATTAAACTGGATTGTTGAAATAAATGCTAATATATTTAATTGCGAGATAAATTATCTTGGCTTCTTTACTACTCCTCTACAGCAAATCAGCATGACTGAACAAAGCCTTTATGCATATATAACCGAGTCCAGCACACGACTCCAGAATTTCAGCGTTCAAAGCAGAGGGCACTTTTGACCCCCGCACCTTAATTTTTAGTAAGTAGCTACTATTGATTTCCATGGGAATCTAAAGCTCCTTGATTTCCTCAGAAAGAAGATGGTGAAGGCAATGGGTGAAATCTGTTCTTCTCTGATGCGTTACTGGTAGATATGAGGATGTCCTCCTAAAAACATGGGTGGATGCCAAGAGACTAGAAGGGTGGGTTTGTCATATTTTGTGTGGCTCAAGGTGAGAGGTTACAGCCCTAACAAAACCAAGGGCAAAGAGAGACAGTTATCAAAGTTTCCTCTGCCACCACTGCCTGCTCCAAATCTGCAGCAGACTGGCAGTGCCAATACTTTCTATCTTGGCTTGAAACCAAATTCTCCTGGAAGATAGTAAGAGGCACATGCGTGCAGGTAGAGTAACTATCAAAGCAGTTTTTCCTCATGACCTCCCAGAAAATTTGAGCTAAGATTTCTGCCACCACAGTAACACTCTATCAACCAGTTCCTGATCTATTCTGTTAGCTTATATAGTGTACGTTAAAGGTAGGTACGGTAAATTTGATTTGCAACCCGTCATGTCTCATTTATGTGATGGAGCCATTGCAATAAAATACTTCTGACATATTACACTGGCCTATGACATGATGCCAATGGAAAATGACATGCCCCACCATGCTGAATGTGATAACATTTACCTGAATAGCTAATATCTCCTAACAATTCTAAATTAGGACAGAAAACATAGAAATAGAAAATGGGGATTTGGGAAAAAAAAAAAAAAAAAAAGACTCTTTTCCCAGCATCTTCCTGAAAACCCTTCAAAATCAGCAGAGAACTTAGCAGGTGGTGTCAAGATGCTTTCCAAAAGCATGAGGGAAGTTTTTGTGTTTCTTTTCAAAATAAGCATACATCCGCAATTCATCATAAAACAGAAACACAATATTTAACATGCTCCTCTATTTTTCCTTTGTCACTATATCTAAGCACTTTCCATAAGGCCACAAAACTAACCTCTGTTATAAATGAGAGGCTTATTTTGTCCTCCATGGGAAAAAGAAATGTGCAAGTTAAAACATTTTGTCCATTTGTTTTCTCTGTCATGGTGTTTTTAATGCACATGCTAGTTTGTGATAGAGAAGTCAAGGCCAGAGAGATGCACATAGCACTCAGCACAGGAAACCATGAGGCTTGGAAATGCCATTTTTCTTAGGGAATTTCACTCCCATAAGCCTCAGGATAGTACAGACAAGTTGCAGTTCCATGGTAAAAATTAACTCATCAGCCACAGTCCTTGGCCACAGGGATTCAAGGTCCAGGCCTTACAAGTTGGGCTGGAATCAATATTAAGGTTTCACACACACACAGCAGCTTCCTTTAAAAGACCTGAGAATGCCTTGCAAGTGTTAATGAATTAAGCATCCAGCACTTCTGTGAGATAGGGAACATTATCCTTCTTTTACAGACTGAAGCTCTGGGCAGAAGGAGGTTAAGTGATCTGTACAAGGTCGCAAGATAAATCTGTGTAAGTTAGGGCAAAACTCATGTATCCTGTCTCCAAGTCATGAGCTTTAGTGCAAGACCATTCTTCATGTCCAGTTCGGCTGTACCACGGGTGGGTGCAAGAATCCCCATATATTTATGGGGCACAGAATCTCTCACACACACGATCCCCGTCTCCTTTTAATCACTTGTATTTTAGAAATATTCACATTCTTAGATACCTTCTTCCATGAGAAAGTTTTACCAACCTGAGAATTTGCAGAAAGGTCAAAGTAATTATGTGTAAATGCGTCATGCATGCTATAACACCCTCCAAAAAGCAGTCACAACCCTTGAAAGCCAAACCCATTAGGAGCCTTTAGGAAACCAGAGAAAAGTCCTCGGAAAAATAACTCAGTTGCCATCTTCTGAAAACTCATGTGGAAACGGACGTGTTATGTAGACCACTTAGCGGATTCTGAGAAAGAAGCAAACCCACATTCTGAAAAAAATATTTTGTTTTCCTCGCCAGCTCTCCTAATGGGATTAAATTAATTGAAGAAAATTTTAAATTAAATACCAAGGGCAAGAAACCAACTTCCTGGTACTCAGGTGTATTAAGCAACGTAATCTCCCAGAGGAAGTAGAGGAATCTAGATTGCTCAGAGCACTTAAACCAGACAGGACCAAACAATTAGTTCCCTTGTCCAAACTGAGACAGACAATTTCTCACCTGCAAACGGGCAGTTTTCCAGCAGACAAGCTCAGTCTTTGACAAGATAGGATATATTCTTTTTTTTTTTCCTTTGTGAGCTTCTAAACATGACTGGGCAGGCACAATCAAAGCAGGGAATTCTGGCTGCCAACACAGGTCACCCTAAGGGTCTTGTTAGTTTCCCCACTCAGGCTCTTACCATGAAGGGACAGGCTGACACACTGGGAAGGGAGACACTTGTCTGCAACAAAACTCATTCCTGAAATAAAGGAAATCCACACAACCTTAAGTGAAAAAGCTCATCCACTAAGTGCCTTTGTTACCAGGTGTAATGTGGTCAAGCAATAGTCTTTTAAACATCTTTTTTATGACCATATTTAACTGAAAATATTTTCATTTATCTGGTTCCATAACTGGTTTGGAAGCACAGAAGAAATCTCCCTGCGATGTGCTAGAACAAGCAAACTAGAAGAAAAAGGGACAAAAGCAAGCAGGAAAGCTGACTGCTTCTTGTCACTCCTGGCAAGTCCCAATGTCCACAACACATGCCCAGAAAATGAGCATTACTCACACCGTGTGCTCAAGCTGAAGCTGGTAAATATCAAATGAACTATGAATGGTTTTGCACTATGTAAAATGCATACTGGGAGGCTGCTGTGATCTGCCAGACAAAACCGGGCAGAGAAAACTGATCTACAGCATCTTAGGGACCCAGCTGCAGCGCTAAACCCCACCAAACGGCTCGGGTCCTATTACATGTGGCAAAAAGGTTGCAGCTTCAGATGTTTTGTCTTGCCACAAGATTTTAGAAACCTGAAAGAATTTGTCAAATGCTTTTTCCAACAAATGTTTTAGCTGGAAGGGAAAGCAAGTTACATGATGCTACTTGGTTGGAAGACCAAGTTATTAAAAAAAAAAAAAAAAAAAAAAAAAAAAAAGAAAAGAAAAGAAAAAGAAAAGAAAAACTCAAAAATGGTCGCAGTGCATTATTTACCATTACCTTTTCATCATGAAGCTTTGTTATCCCAGGCCAAAGCAAATCTTTGCCGGGGGAACGTGTGTTGCGTGTGCTCCCACACCCGTGCTACTGCTAGTGTAATTCTTCACTGTACAGAAAGGAAACAGCACTGCAGGACCAAGTGAATGACTAACAAGAATGAGACTTTTCTACCACGTTCTTCTTGCACAGTCTGTTGGCCACATTCAACAGAAGATCATTAGTTTACTTTAAAATTTAAATATATATGTATATAAACCACAGTCAGGTGGCATAAACATTCAGAAACAAAAGGTAAAAAGGGCAGAGCACCCTGGGCTTATGGTATCAAACCCAGTATAATGTCCCCTAGTTCACTGTGGGCAAAGACCATCGTTTCTTCTCTGTAAACACCACTGACTACATAAGGTCAAGTAAAACTGGTCAAGAACCATGACTACGAGTGACTTCGGCCTCTTAGAAGGCTGTCTTTCTCTAACTTGGCAACTCAGAAAGTAAATGGGCGCTATAAACACAACATGCCAGAAGGACCAGTTGATACCAATAATATTAGAAACGCATTAGCACAGCTAATACCAGAAAACTGCAGGTGAAGCCATTGAGAGAGATCACCAGATTTCTGATGAAAAACAGAGCTTGAAAATTAAGAGGAACAAAATCATAACAGGGAAAGAAATCCCAAATCTTTTCAGCATCCCTTATTCACAAGCTACTGAGCTGTGAACACGGGGTTGGCTCCTCTCAGCGCATTTACAGGGCTACACGAGCAGCGGCAAAGAGCAACACACACAGACGCATCTTTAAATACCTTGGATAAACACGCGGACTAGATCACTCCTCCATGGGCTTGCAGCAGAGCTGAGCCACACTGCAGTCACCACGAGGGCGGGGAGACCTTGCACCACCTCCTTTGCAACTGTCCCATCTCCATCAGGATAAGCTTCTTCCACCAGCGTTGGGCAGCAGGTCCTACCACATCAGTGAAGCTCTGCAAAGTGTCAGCAACCCCAGACTGTATCCTGGGACTCACACCCCAACACAGCCCAGCTGGGGAGACCTCTCTCCCCCACCTCCTACTTCAGCCTGTTAGGTTTGACCCAGGTCAACACACCTGCTCCGCATGTCGGGGAACGGGCGGCAGCTGTGGAGCAGCAGTTCTTCCAACGGGGCCCCAGTGTGCCAGAGAGCTCACGGTAGTGATTTGTACCACAGACACCTCATCATCACACAGAGGATGAAACATCTTCTTCTCCCCCCATCCTTACCTCCAAAAAGGATGAAACGGGCCCCAGAAAGTGATTCTGCGGGGCAGCAGCAGCACAGGCAATGCAGGGGTGGCCAGGCAGCCCTGCCTCCTTTCAGCTCACAGACACATCAGGCCCATTTAATCATCTAAATTCAGGTCCGTCACGTGATTTCAGCTATTTCCAAGTGTAGCAACAAATGTGTAATGTTTCTGTCTTTCAAGCATACCAAGTTGCTTTACTATAATGTGCCTGATGGGTCAAAGCCCCACTAAGTCATACTCATCGTAAAGCGATACTGCCATCACATAAATTTCAGCTTTTTAGTGCAGGCCTTTCATCAACTCATAATGCTGTCCATGCAGTGAAATCTAGACACTTTAGAAGGTCTAATTGTGAGTTCAGGCTATGAAATGCTCATTTTTCTCTTTGAAACTCTTTTTATCACCATTTCTTGTTGCCCTATGGTGTATATTGATTTTATATATTATATAGAGCAAGGGAGATAATTGTGCGCAAAGAGTTACGTGTCATTTAAGAGAAAGGAAAACAAATTAGACTGTCTGGGGAAACTGCGAGCCAAGCTGAGCAAATGCAGGCTGATCTTCCTAGGGAAACACAAGGCAGTAACAGCCTCTGCTGCAATCTAAATCATAACAATTACAAAAGCAATCATTAAATTACAAAATTACATCATTCAAACTCACAGCCTTCCTGAGGACCCCATACATTTGGCTAAACAATATTCAGCACTCGTTCATCAGCTGCAGTAAAATGAAAGGTGGGTGTCCCCTTTGTCAGTGTATCATGAAAACTGTACCAGGTGGCTAATCCTCCTTAGGGAACTTGAACCTTGGCAAAGTATCTACCACAGTCTGAACAGATGCTTAGGCACTCATTAACCAATTCATTTCATAGTCACACGCACTATGTGAATGTAACATTAAGAGCCTAACAACCCAACATCCCCACCCCCAAGAAAAAAACACAACACAGAACTCAGACTCAAAAATCTGCCCTTCATTTGTTCAGTATGGCCTAGGTTTGTAATGCACGTTTAGGTTTTCCAGACGCCTGGAAACATGTAGGTCAATGACATGAACCCAATTTCAGAGTGTTCTGAACAGCAGGACACAAGTTTTTGAATATTTTTGTGGCCCAGCTTCTCTACTTATGCTAAAGTAGTGGTAGGAAAAACCACTCTCCATGGGTCCAATTCTGCAAGCACAGTGAGATGAATTGTCATCCTTATTACACCGATTGACTCATTGCTATAAACATGACGCACAGCAGCATTTGCAGAATCAGGTCCTAAGACTGTAGATAGTTTGAGGATCACTTAAAACTTCACATAATTCTTCAGTGGCAGAAGAGTCTAATAATAGTAGCAGATACCTGAGGACTCAGGATTGGGATTATATTTAAAAAAAAAAAAAACAGATTAAGATATTGCGTATTGTGAAAAGACCTACAATACCACTAAACTTTTTTTTTTTTTGGTAGGGGGAGAATTAATATAAGTACAATAACATAAGAGAGTTTGAGGGCAGGAAGTCACTAATAGCAAAGCTTTATTTTTTATGTCATAGTTGTAGGAGTTAAAACCATTAAGGAAACAAGAGGCAATATCTTAAAAGGACTGAGGAAAGAAATGAACCCTCTCTCAATAAGTAATTGAAAATACAAAAAACAAAAACAAAAAAAGCAAACAAATAAACAAAGAGAAAACTTCCCTTTCATGTTTGACAATAATTAAAAGAAGATAGTCAATACAACCAGAAACCATAATTTAAGCAAGAACAACAGGGAAGAGATGCCTTCTGTGCAGAACACCATGCCATGTTTCCAACAACACAGAACTGGAGAGTCATTGCATCAGGGCTAGAGGAAAAAAATTAAGCAGCGCCCTGGTATTTTTGCAATGTAAGTCTTATTTTTCAAACCAAGTTTACACTTGTTCAACAACAAAAATACCCATTGGCACGATTCAATCACTGTGTATAGAGCTGGATTACTTTTTCAAAGATATTTTTGCAGGGATCTTTAAAAATGGAAACTGCACCTGCAAATCTTTGCTAGGAGGCAAGCTCTCAGGTATGTCACTTATTAGACCTAAAAAGTCTGGGAAAATCTTGCCTACAACTAGACTTATTGACCTCTGGGATGCTCATCTACTTTAAAAAGAAGCACTATTAGGCTGAGTTGGTTATTGTAGAACCATATTTTAAATATTTCATCTATTTATTTTGTTCTGAAAAAAAGGATTATTTTAATCAGTGAAATATAACAAAGTGTGCTAAAAGGAAATCTTGCCTTAAGCACTGGAAGCCGTCAAATCCAGGTAGGCTGGACTAGCAACAGGACCCATGGAAAAAAAGATGCTGAGTGGATCCAATTTCCGCTGTGAACTGTACCACTAAGAAACTGACGGTCACCCAGGAGCAGGCGATGCTTCCCTTGATCCACTTCAGAGCAGGGTTTGTGCTGAGAAGTCCATGTATTTGGGGACACTCATAAAACATGGCAATGTTTGCTTTACTCTGCCTGCTTTCTTCATACGAGCCACAGAGCTCACAGCGTAATCCTGCACTACCTAGCAAGTAAATGAGGTAAAGCCTCATCTACTTGTGATTAATCATGTTTCATGTTCATAAATTTGATTTATGCTTTCAGGTACAAGTTAGTGAGTTTGCTTGTTTTCTCAGTTTTGGGCACAGAGATTGGATGAAGAAATACCAAATAACAAAAATAAAGCAGAAAGCAAAAATGTCTTTATGGCTGCTGATCTCCAAGCAACTGCTGCAAGCTCCTGAGCAGACATCCTCAGAGAGCAGCAGGGCTTGATCTCAGCAATGACAGATAAGATCCAAGCCTCAACAACCTTGGGAGAGGGCGGTTTTGTCAAAACAGACTCCACATAAGTTACCCCAGGCTGGAGCAGAGGCTTCTTAGCGTGCAGGTCTCTGCCACCATGGCCAGCAGCGGTGCTGCTGTGTCAGCTCTGCTCCCTGCTCCTCCACACAAGCAAAACCCAGGTGTGACTCATGCTCATGTAACCAAGGCTGCCAGCAAGAGCTCTGCTTGAGACCAGGGCAATCCCATTCAGGCACACGGGCCTGCAAGTGCTCAAACAAAGGAGGTGGGGGGAGAATATATTATTCTCTGTCCCAGGGAGAAGAGGGCACTTGCTGGGAGCTTGCTTGGATCACACTCCGCTTACCCAACGCCCATCCTGACAGCCTGGCCAGCCACGACTGGGCTAGGAGCCGCGCTGCCAGCACTCCTCAGGCCCACCGGCCATTGCTTTTTGCCTTGCTAAATTCAACCTAAAAGCATTTGAAAGCATTATTACTTTTAAAATAAGCAGGGCAAACCTCCATAAGCTCCTCCTTCTGCAGCCAGGGGAACAGGAGCCACCAAGTCAGGTCACAGCTGCTCCAGGAGGGGGCAGCTTCAGGGGATGTTGCATCTGCGCCCCTTGGGGCCGGGGTCTCCTCCCACCCCAGCAGCCCAAGGCAGGGAAAGTGTGAGGGTTGAGTGCGCCATGGGGCTGACAGGACAGGGCACCATGAGGGATACAGCAGCCTGCAGGGTAGAAGACACCACCTCAGGCTGCCTGGACAGGAGATGGGCACCCAGAGGAAAGGCTGTGGTGAGGAGGGCAGCTGGTGGGGACAGACAGAGACCATCCTGCACAGCAGAGTACAGTGCAGGGCAGCTTGAGGGAAGGGTGGCAAAATGGCTGCCCTCACAGAGAAGTGACACAAAACAGCCACAACCTCTGCTGTGTGGTATCACATGAGGCGCATTGAGGTCTGACTTCTCCTACCTGCTCATAAGGGCGAAAAAACAGGTGCCATGGCATGGCTCTGTCATCTTGACCTTCCCAGTGGGCAAGGGAAGGGGCGCCAAGAGCTCATCCTGGGGCAGAGGCCTGAGGGGCTACAAGACACTTCAGAAACAACCATTTCCCTTCTCCCGTCCTACTTCTAGGAAATAAATTACTGCTTTAAAAAAGTGTTGTTACACATTTTAAATAGGGTTTCCCCTCCCCATCAACAGATAGGCAGCTACCTTCCATCTTTCCTCCTTCACTTTCCAACCCAGAAGAAAAAAAAAAAAAAGACAAAAGATGAAGTTAAATGTGCTTTATTACTTATTAGGCAATAACACAGCACCTCCTGACAAGCTGAGCAGTTGGGGAGGGCAGATCTTGAAGGGCTGCACACGGACAGGGGAAGGCGAGATGGCTCTGTGGCAGCGTTTCAGCCCGAGCACGTACTTCATCCCGTTAGCTCGGCGAGTGAATCCCTCCGGGTCCCCAGCCATCCATCCACCAGCACAGCTCATTAGAGCCCATACCCGACTTCTCATGTTGTATTCCCGAAAGCACTTACGCTTAAGACATAATTAGACTTAAAACAAACACCTCAACCTGCTTCCCTTTGCCCGACTGCTCAGCACAGACGAAGCAGCCGCCTCTGCGGCGCTGAGGAAAACTCCACGCATTTCCACCACCCCTGGCATGACATTTGCCCGAGTGTTCATCGTGCGAGCAATTAGAAGTCTAAATACTTGGTGCAGCGCGTTGCTACTGGGATTTAGACCCGCAGATCTCTTACAAACGAGTAATGTGGTAGGACTCTCTGTCCAATGAGGTGTCTTATTGAAATATCCCAGGCCGTTTCACTTGTCACAGCTGTCGTCTCAGCCATTTGCACTTACACTGTGTTGCTTTCATTACAAAAATAGAAATTTGTGTCCTAAGTGCTGTTACATTACTAATGCTAAATATTTAATTCCCTGGGGTTCTAATTATGGTTGAGCACTAGCAACACTGATTCTACTTTTTAATAACAACTGTAAAAGCAATTTGAGCATTTTTCAATTAATTAAATACATAGTGTACGAGTAACCTCTTGTCATTTTGCCCTCCAGGACCTGAGCTAATTTGTGTGGAATAAAATGTTTTGAAAATTAACTGATATGCTAGTCTGATCATTGTTCTTCTATTAAATTATAGTCTGCCAAATGAGTGTGTTAAAGCAGTTACATACAATACATTTTCCTTATTTATGGAGGTGTAGTGGGTTTTTGAAAAAAAGTTCTACAACTCATTTCTAGAGACCATGCTTATGAGGCCTAATTAGCAGGAAGGAGACGAGCTGTGTACACCATGAGACTTACAGCAAAATGAACTTCAACTATCAACAGCAAAGCTTCTCAAGTCTTTCAGACATCTTTTTGCCTTTTCACAGCTGAAATGAAAAGTATTAATTAGAGATAGCTTTCTCTTGCATAAACTCTTACAGATGAGTTAGTACTTTACACTTACATAAACAATTCAAAATAATTAAAAAGCAGGCAGTTTCTAAACCAATTTTCTGGTTTTCCACCTGCAGAACCAAATATGAAAAAGTTGTCAGAAGATGAATACGTGGAGTTAAAAAATACCCGGCTTTCCTACACAGACACTCAGGCATAAAAAACTACACTGCATTTGTACCAAAATGCAAAAACTAAAAAGTACATTTTCAGTTTATACTGTACAATATTCTATAAAAACAAAAACAAACGTGCATTAGCACTTCATGTATCCCTGCAAGTGAAACTAGCCTGTTTTCCTCTCTTTCCAGATTAAATGTAACGCAAAAAAAACACTCTGTGAAGTAGCAAAAATGTAAAATTAAGGAAATCCACATTTTTTTGTGGCAAATGAATAATATTCTTTCGGCATGTTTTTTTAACAATGTGCTTTATTATATCTTGATTATATCTTGTAGTATGCAATGCTAACTCAAACTTAATGCCCGAAAGGCATTATGGTTTCAATAGAATGGTTTAAATACCCCAGAATATACATATGAAGGTATAAAGATTAGATAATTGAACAGTGTGGCAACTTTCTAACTGAAATCATACAAAACACAGATGATGTATAACTGGGAGGTAAACAGCCAGTCCAGAGTGCATTGCTAAAAGTTTAACACTAACAAGGCATTTCAGAAAGATAAAAAGCATACCTTACACAAATAAAATGGGTTTTCCCAGTCCCAAGTTGTCTGTGACTCAATTGTTGCTACAAAAAAGGAGACTTTGGAGAGGAAAAAAAAATGCATCTTCAACTGGAGATAGTTGGCTGAAACTCCTAGCACGGTTACAAAGATGGCTTTTCTGTAGACTGGGAGCATCCACAGAAGGAGAACTAGCCCTGCTTCGAAACGTCTCCTCCCTGGCCCAGCTCCTGTACCCAGCTCACTCCTGCCAGCCCCTTTGCTCCCTGGAGGGGACACGGCATTTCACCTTCCATGCACTTGGCACCACTTGGGTGCAAGGGAGGTGGGGCTGTTTCTGACAGTGTTAGCGAGGCTCTGGGGTTACTCAAAGGAGTTACAGCAGAGGAATCTGGCCCTCTGATATTTTTCACAATTGCCTGCTCGTTCAGGAAAGTACTTTGTGCCTATATCTAGAGAAAGCCTGAACACTGATAACACTGTGTATTTAATTGCGTGTGGCTCTGATCATTCACTTCTTACTAAAACGACAGGAGCCTGGCATACTTGGCAAGGTTGACCATGCCATGGGCCTTGTTAACAAGCAGCTACATATAAGTGAAGAAAATAAAATGTTCTGAGCCTGCAACTCCCATGTTTGCTAACTCTGGCTTAAATGCATTATCGTGACAACTTTAAAACTGAAATAAAGATGATTCCAAAACATGAATTGTAAACAGGAGAGACTAATTGCACATCTGTTGCAGTATGCTGAAAAAGGAAACAAAGGGAAAAAAGATCATGCTACTAGAAATCACTGTATTAGGAACTATATTTGGTAAACTACTTCAGGAAATTCTTAAGGAAATTCAGTTAAAGTGTTTTGTCACTATGTGTTGCAATTACATACCTGTTTTTTTTTTTTTTCCAAAATTGCAAAGTGTTAGGCATGCACTGTATTGCACTCATTATCTTATCTAAAATGAAGCTAAGTCTGCAGCACAGGTTAAGATTTCTCACCCGATACACTAAACTCAGGTACTAAAAGCTGCTACAGGATTTGCATTTCAGGTGAAGGAAAAAAAAAAAGAGTAGGAAAAAAAATGAGGTGCAGATTTCTGCTGGTACCAAGCAAATTAAGATTCTCAGTTAACATTAAGATTTTTTTTCCCAACTAAATGCTAAATAGAATATACAATTACTGACAAAGAAGTGTCTTAAGCATTTATGTATAGGTGTGTATATGTTACATATACACACAGAAAATATTGCAGTATATTGCTCATGTCCTTCATAATTGACCTCTTCCTAAGGACAGATTTATTTAACAGTGTAAAAATTGAAGTTATCTTTACTACTATTAAAAGCTCTCCCAGTATCTCTAGGTGTCTGACTGCAATAAATCCTGAATACATTCTGCTCACATACAGAGTTTTAAGGAACATGCAGCATGTGTCAACTTCAATAAAAGTGGTGCATTTCTTTAATTACCTCATTCACCCAGGAGCTGCTTTAATGAAGTATTTTTCTGAACTTGTAAAAATCTAAAATACCAAAAAATCAGTCATCTATGTGCTGTAACTACTCAGCATGTAACAATAATGGATATACTGAATAAAAACGTGAATCACGCTGAGCCCATAAATTCTCAGTGACTGACCATAAAGTACTTACAGTCTGCATTAAGCTTTTAAAACTCTGATCCTAGTAAATCGTAAACAAAGAAATAAGAATCACAAGTATTTTTCATATCTGAAACACTAGTGCACATTTTTACATCACTTTTTTCCTGATTCACACAGCATTTTCTCCACATACAATGGATACTTCTGCATGAAGACAGGCTAGAACATGAAATTAAATATATATCTCTTTAAACAAACCAGTTAATTATACCTGGTATTTTGGACTCTGCTGATAACAGTGCTTTCAGTAGAATACATAATATCCAAGCTAGCCAAAAACAAAGGTGCACAAGATTCAGAAATCTAACTGCAAATAACCCCTCCCTTTTTCCAAACACTTATACCCCCCAAGTCTTTTCATGATACAGAAGAGCCAAGTTCATATCTCCAGGCTATAGAGAACTTAGGAACATAAATGATTTGCACACATTCATTTCAACCTTGGTGACAGCACAGCAACAAAAAGCCCATTAAAAAGAAAAAAGGAAGAATAACCAGATGTGATCAACTTGCAATCTTTTTTACTTTTGGTGACGTGCCTGTGAATGGATGCCAGCAAACTAATCTTAGTAGAGAACAAACCTAATTTATGCACAGCGGGTTGCTGTCAAATTACTTAAAACCAAATAATTATTTCTAGTAATAAGACAACATTAGACTTTATAGGAATATAAAGACATTTGCTCTCAAAAAAAAAAATCATGTGCTAGTGGATTAATTCAGGAGGAACGGAGAAGACTAAGTTGAGAGTCTACAGAAATACATATTTTGCATGATATTCACTGAGCTTGGAGGCTTAGACTGGACATCTGCCTAAAAAGCAAAAGTATCAGAATTTTTTCCAAAGCCTTTCTACACAGAACATTTGAATTACCCAGCTGACCTCAGACTCTTGTTGAAAGCAAGTGGTGTAAGAGAGAAAGCTGAAGGAAGGACACCTGGATGAACAAGCAAAACCCACCTGAAGCCAAAGAAACATTACAGTGTTCCAAACAGAGCAGCCAGGTGAATAAGGATCTTGGAAAAAAACATGATGCTAGAAAGCAAAAAAATTACTGAATTAGTAGTTAAGTGACTGCTCCCCCACCCCAGCCTTTCCCCCTCCCCCGCCCCCTCGCTCTTAATAAAGGGCAAGTAACTTTCCATAGCTTTTCAGTGGAAGCTGCTCTTCTGTAAAGGTACTTGTTAAACCTACTGGTACCTTCCTCTCTAAGCCGGAAAGGCCTCCAAGATCATCTAGGCTGATCCTAGGGGTAACAAAAGCCCCAGAACCAGGGAGAATTCCTGCACCTCAGACAGCCTTTTGTTCAAGCCTGTACCTCTATAAAAACACTCCATAATCATTCAAAGACCTCAAATGATAGAAAATCTACTATTCCCTTTCTAAAGATTTTTGATGATTCATTATTCTTGCTAAAAGTTTGCACCATAGAGTTTATCATTAGTCAGTTCTTATCTCCATATGTTATCAACACATAATTCCTCAGAAATGCTTTGCTATGTCTACAATATGAAAACAGTCATGTGAAATCAATTGTCATATTATAGCTGTAAAGATTGTTTTAAGGAATGAGCGATATTTTGCTCAACCAACTTTAATTTAAAGTTCTAGGAGCTAAAAAGTACACACTACCAAGAAGGTAAATTATGTTTTGTCTGACATTTATGGAGAAAATACATTAAGAAATCACATACTTACTGTACTTAAAATAAGTACATTATAAAATGCTTACTTGTTATAAAACAAGTAAATTATAAAATGGGATCCTGCTATATTTCTACAGAATGCAGCAATCAGTGCAGAGCCAGGAAGTCTAGTTGAACCCAACATATCATTTGGAGTATTTATAAGAAAAAAAAAAATCTGTCTGCTGCAGAATTGTATTGTTTTCCTTTTAGGGCTATATAAAGAGTATAACAGTCTTAAGTATAGTACTTGATCATTTTAAGTGCTCAGAAATAAAGTTATAGTCAGTGGCATAACATAGCTGTGACAGTGTCCTGTGTACGAAAGAAGTTATTTTGCCATACTAGTTTAATTATATATAGCTATATGGTATTATACATACATGTTATTGTCACGCATAAGGCACTTGAGCGGGCAAAAAAGCTAATTAGGGAATCAAGCATCTCAATATCTGTTTTAACATGAGTCCTACAATAATTTGTATTAAGATAATAGGATTATATGAATTATGGACTGCCTCAAAATGCTGTGGATGGTCACCTCCAAATCAAAGCTAGCTGGAGATGTCCAAGTAGTCCTTTGGATGAGGATTGCATTTCCACGCAGTCGGTACCCTCAAACTGGCAGGACTGCCCAGAGCTCAGCAGCAGCTGGACCACCAGATGCCACAACAGAACAGAGCTCTCAAACCAGGAGCCACTCCCTGTTTCACTTTAAACCTGCACACACTGAACCAGTGGCAGGTTGAGGATTTGGGAAACTATGTGGTTGGCATTCTACCTCCTTGAACTATGCACACACTAAGCACTATACTGCAAGCATAGGCTAGTAAAAGAATCTGACTCAGAAGCCCGACACTTTTTGTAGAGAGCAGTAGAAAGCCAAATTAACTTAATACCTGCCTGGAAAACAATACGTTTGCATGATCTGCAACATTACCTCTACTTTTGTGCACCTCTCCAAATTTCTCTGCAAGCCTCAGTCTTAAGAATCCCTGTACCCCATCTCTTCATGCCACAGATCTCAAGGCCCAGAGGCATTTGGGAGAGAGCAGGCATAGGCTCTGCTCCGAGGGCACTAACCAAGGGCAGTGCAGCCAAGAACAGCTGAGCTGCAGATGAAACTGCTCCTCTCCTGCAAATCTGCACTTTAGGGCTCTCCCTTTCACACCAGTTCCTTCTAGCAAGCTAACAGCTAACTAATATTTGATAACATGACTGTCAAGGCCTGAATTAAGTCAGGCTGTGCTCACAGCAACAGTTCAGGCTTCTTGCCCACGAGGGCAAGGCTCTCCAAGAGGGAATGCATGAAGTCCTCCTCTTTATCAGCACGGCTGCTGATCAAGGAGGCTGTGTCTCTTGCTTTCTCTGAAGTTAATCCCAGCAGTTTAAATGGGAGTTGTGAAGAAAACATAAATCTGAAATTACTCCAAACTGCAACTCCAAGGACACATTAGTTCCACTAGAGTCAAAGTCTAAGCCAGATGCAATAGGTCCAATTCCAGTTGAAGAGATTGTACAAAGTAGGAGCTAATAACTCTTAATTTGGCATGGCACAACACTCCCAATATTTTCTCTCCCTCCAGTAATTAGTCTTGGCAAGGTACATAGTTGAAAAATCACTGCACCAAAAGACACTTCCCGTTGCAAAACGCAAAAAAAAAGTAAAGCACCTTTCTTTGTAATGGTGTCAATCTGAAGACTGAAGAAGCTTTCACTAAAAGGAAAAATATGCCGATCAAAACAGGAAGAGGACAAAAACCCATTCATTTGTTATTTGTTTAAGAATTACTGAAAAGAAACATTTCTGCAGGAGGCTAAGGCAACAGTAATTTAGAAAATAATCAATTGAGTATTGTAAGAATAACTCTTCTATTGAATAAAATAACTCTAGAAAGAAGCTTCTCACATTGCATTCAACAGACATTCAAACAAATGAGTAAAGTATGCAAGTTCAATTACTTAAAAATACAGACTTTCCAGAGGCTTACCATAGTGACAACATTGTATAGAAAGATTACAATAACTCTTTGTAGCCTAAAATTGTCGGTTTTATTTTACAAAGATGACTTCCAAAAGCATCTAGTCATGACAATTGAGTTTTAAGAAAAAACAACCTGTCATTCGATAAACAATGAAAATAGCTGTCATTAAAACCACTTAAGCACTCCTCCTTCCTGTTATCCTTCTCATCTTGGCAGTAACTGATAAGAAGATTTCAGGGAGGCACAGTCATTGATGGCAGGATCTAGAAAAGAAACAATTTTGCACACAGTTATCATTCCCATTCACAGCTCCTAGTTATTGTATTTCACTAACTTGCACTTAATTAGCTTCCTTCTGCCACTGACATGAGCACAATGGACAATCTGCTTCGTACAAATCACCACTCACTGCTGCAATTACACTTTATACCATGAAAATATTGTAGTGGTTGCATCTTGCCACATTAACAGTAAATACAAAGGTAGCATTAATGTGGCCCGATTACCTACTAACTATGAGTTGTAGCACATTAACCAGTAGGAATTAGACATTACTCATTACCATGCAGTTAATTACTTAATACAGTAAGTTGTATGTATGCAAATATCATTGAACTTGCAACTGTTTCTCTAACTTCTAGGGATTATACTTGTCTACAGAAATGAATGCAGGAACAGATGGAACAGTTATGACAGAATTAGAGAAAAGGAGAACTACCACAGCACATTTTCCCAACCAAATTAACCAAAATTTTGTCTGGCTAAGCAAGCCATTTCTCCAAAAGGAGCACTCGGATTGTCAAAGACCAGCCTGAACCTGGCACAGCCAGACTAACTCTAGTGCATCCCTGGAAGACTCTGTGCATGACAATCCCACTTCTAAGTGCAGAGTGATTAATTGTATGCCCACATCAAAGCTATCGTGGCACTCCTCCATCATGGCAGATTTCTAGTTGGCTTCAGTATTTTCCATCTTTCACATGCCAGGTTCCTCACACCAAGACAGCTTTAGTGGCAGCTGAGCTTTTAAATACCAGGTAACATTTCAATGCAGACAATTTTTACATTGATTTCTTCCACCTTCCACTACACTATGAAGCCACTTAGTCACTGCATTGACTTAAGAGCTATACTTTCTGCTGCATGGCAGCAGAATGTCTATCAGTGTGACAAAAGTAAGAATCTTCATCTATGCAGAATGCTAGTTACCTTTTTAGTTAGCAACTTGCATCCTTTTTCATGCCAAGTATTGTGAGGATGGAGCATATGGTCCTTCGAAGGGACATCAAAATAAATATGACAGGTCAGTGCAATCATCATATCGAATGAATTCAAATGATGCCATATCTAAAATGAAATGTGTGCACATAATAAAGATTCAAATGACAAAAAACATACCCTTTATCCCTCTCTGAATTATTTATGAATTCTGCAACTCCAGCTGTTGCCACCAGCCCAAGGACATTACTTCATTTTGGGAATGACACTTTATATTAAAAGATATGTTTAAAAGAAAAGAAAAAAGGACACAGTGGACTTCCCTTTAAAGGAAGGGAAAACATAATGCCTCCTTTCTCAGCATTTAGAAAACAAAAATAATTATCAAACAATTTAGCTTTCCTTTCTCAATTTATTTCCACAATTCTTGACACAATGCAGCATTCAGTCATAAAGTCAACCGCACACTTAACCCCTCTGGGTAGGCTGGATTCTAGGACACCTTGGATGCTCTACATGCTCTTTTACGTTTATCTCCCTGTCAGCAGTTCAGTGTAATCAAGTGTCCACCATACCAAGCACTGCAACATAACCACTACTCAGCTTTTAGTCTATGGAATGCAGTGCTCCCTCAAACACATTCCCACATCCCTTGAACAAGCTCACAGGTGCTGCTTTCTTGCTGTCCCCCAAAACTGCAGCAGCTCTGACATTAAAAGGAGACTCAGAAATAAACATTAGAGCTTCTAAGTCACCATCACCAGAAGTACCTGGTGTCAGCTGCAGAGCATACAAGTCATTTGCTTATTTTTCCTGAGGTCAAGGACACAGTATTTGCCGTTAGTGCCAAACAGGTAGTTCAGCACTGAACCAGTGCCATATAAACAGCCATTTAATGAGCAAATTCATCTTGGGGCAACACAGCAGAGCAACAGACATGACTTGTCTCAAGCGAGGCAAGCCGGGGGCGTTCAAGCAGAGCCCACTTCTGTTTAGTTTTTGAGAGCACCTCCAGTAGCATCTGCTTTTGTTCAGCTTGGTACCAGGGAGCTCATGGAGTGCTACCTAGGAAAGGGAGATGTGGTTAAAGCAAACATCCATTTGCTGTTTGTTCTGCATCAGAACTGGCACCCGGCCCCAAACAGCCTCTCTGTTACTGCAGGAAAACTACCAAGAGGAGCCCTCTCCTTCCCACCCACCTCCCGCTCTTTGCCAAAGAGACAAAGGTGCAGAAATGAAGAGCAGGCAGAGAACTTGGGATGTGTAAAATACCACTGAGCTGTGTCATGTTACCAGTTGAATCTTAATCTCCCAGAGCTTCAAATTCTCCTGTTGTCAGTGCTGTTTCCACAGCTGAGGCTATTACTCCCTCTGTTAATAGTTCTCTAGTACTTTGCAAATCCCAGGTTTTATGCACAAACCCTCACAAACTAACAAACGCACATCACATTATTCTGCAAATTAACAAATTAGAAATGCTAGCATATCTCACATTCCAGGGTTGCAGTTTAACCTGCCCTACCACAGGCTCTCAAGTGCCTCCTGAAATACTTTTCAGCCATACTCAAGGAAAGATATTTGAAAAAAAAAAAAAAAAATCAATCACCCATGTATCAATAGGAAAAACATCTTTATGAAGATTTTCACAAGCTTGAATGCAATTGAAGATGGTCCTCAAAATAAGGAAAGCCATCTTTGTGCTGGTTAAACACATTCACTAAATATTCTGGTTATGAAGCCTACCTCGTCATTGATACATTATACACAAACCCTCAAAGCATCTTTATGCATGTCTAAACTACAGCCATTTATATCCAGTGCTTTTACAGATCTTTCCAATATCACACAATGTTCAAATACAAATTAAAAATTGATCTTTTCAGATTATAATGTTTAATACTTTAATGGTAAAAAATTGTACCTCAACATGCTTTTTAATCTAATCCCTACACTACTAAACGATTGAAGTACATCCATATTAATCTATTATATGCTTTGCCATACCACACCTATGGCACTGCATAGATTACTGTAATTTAAATGAATTACTGCTCGAAAATTCTCATTTGGTAAGAAACATGCAGTGTTACAAGGCACCAGAAAAAAAAATGTGCACTACAGTAACTAAGTTTTATAACACAGTATATTTCAGTTCTCGTAAACCAGCTATTCTAAATTGTTAAAAAGACAAGAATATTAGACCGATCATATAAAACACACATCAAAATGTCCAAAGAGTCAATAATAAGAAATTAAATCTACAGTTTTATTTGGATACATTTCCATTCTCATATATGCAGAATCCACTTGAAAAATGCCATTATTTTGGCTGAAGAATATTATTGCAAGAGACATTAACACCAATAGTAATTCTAGCTTCTCCCTGGACAGCTGGCATTTTTCTCTTCAATCAACAGATCTGCTAAAAGACACAGAAGAAAGAGAACTTGAAAAAAATAAAAGGAAGTTCTTTTGTTACCTTACGCTACATATTACTACTGTTCAAGGATGACTTGTTTAAGACTGCATATTTTAACTACCTAACAGTAAAGAATGAAAAGCTTCTTGCTACAAGCTAAAAAGAAAGACTTTACCATGCTCCTTGAAGAGCTCATTTTCACATTACTCAGGCTTCATTATGCTGAATCAATATTCGTTTAGTCACTGGGGTTATTGACATATTTTAAAATAAAAGTATACCCTTCAGCTACTGCACTCATTACGGGTAATTTGTCTTGTCAGGGAGCAGGGAATATTATCCCAGTCTTTCAGAGGCTGACAGCCCATGGAAATACCTCCCCTTGGTTACAACTGTAAATAATTTTAAGGTAAAATATTGAAAAATCAATGACTGTTTCCTGCAATCTGTCACAAACAAATCAATCATAATCTGCACAGCCAGAGAGTATGATTTGAAGGAGATGAGAGCAGATGTAATTCTTGGCTGAAATCTCTCATTTCAAAATCACTTCACATAATGGTGTCATCATTTAAACACTTAGCAGTCACTGCAACTGCCACTCATAACATCCAGTTGGACAAAACCACAAGGAAGGAGAAGAAATGCCACTGCTGCTATGAAAACAAACATTTTACTTAAGCAGTTACAGGCCTGGCAAATTTCACAGGTAGAACAAGATCTTAAACCTTTTGTGCAGAGACAAGTGTAGTTGTTATTTCTCAACAGAATATCCTCTGTATCCTAACCTCTCAAAATGCTGTGTGTGTTAAAATGAAGCTAGGCTTCAAAAAAGGTATCCAATAATACCTGGTATTAATACTATTTCTAAAAATATTTCTATTTCATTCACCTCAAATTACTCATAGCAGAATTAGCTCATCAAATTCTCAAGAGATTAAGAAAGGAAAAATCTGAAGTACCTTTGTCTTTAAGAGCAATAGATTTCAATGCTTCTTTGTCCTCTAGATATTACATTTCACATCTAATTTTCATTAAGCACACACCGACACAACTTTAAGGTAGGTAACCACTGCAGAGTAGAAGTCATACCCTACGTAAATTAACTGAAAACATTTTCAACTCATTTTCAGGGATTAACTGCTGCTTATGGAATTAAATTTGCATAGAGGATTAATTTACACATAAAGAATTAACCACTGTGCAATCAAAATGCTATAAACAGATCTTTGTAAATGGGATTTTTTTTTTTGTAAAAACAAATCTTTATATCGAGCTATGCTAACACTTGAACTGAAATTAGGTACTCCTTTGTCCTGCTGCCTCATCCCAGACTTCATTTTCACCCAACATTGCAGTGTTTGAGACACCTATGTGCAGATTAGTCAGGATAAAAGCAGCAGGAGGCAGGACTGTAACTGTGAACCTAAACCCGCATTCCTCGCACAAGCAAAATTCCCACTTCTGTCAGAGAATTTCACTTTGCAGCCTATGATTTCAGCTCCCCATCTTTAATATGCAGAACTAGTTATCACTCATTTTGATCACATGAGCTACCTCTCATTTCTGGGTGTTTATCGTGTAACTGTGAAACAGAAAAAGAAGCAATCAAGATGATAGTTATTTTCACTTCAATTGCAAAGAGTATTCTACCTTCCCCTTAACACTGTTTTTAAAGAAAAGAATCATGCATATTTTAAACATAATTAAGCACCTCCAAGGTTAGTGGTGCTTTCAAGTAAAATTTAAGTCTGTCTTCTCAATGGAAGCCACTTATCTCTAAGAAAATCCTTTACTGATACATATCAAAACCAGTATTTGCAGCAACTGGAGAGACTCTCTGCTTAGTAAAATAAACTATTACAAAAAGGAAAACTGAAATCTCAGCCCAGAAGAAACAGCTACTGTCTTAGAGACTACTCAAGTGCAGGAAAACAGCAAACATCTGAACTGAATCCACTTATCCTGGGGAAAGGTCACTCTGTTGCAAAAGGGAAAGAGGCCAGGGAAGGAACCTCTGAAAACCAAGAGCGGCTCCTAAGAATGAGTCACAGCAACACACTGGGGAAGACTGTTCCTTTTCCCTGGATAAGATCTAGGATGAAGCTATCAGAGGGATAGGCTCAGGTTGATCAGCCCTTTTAAAACTCTTTGGTGACCAAGTGACACAGGCAGGGGAAGCCCCTGCCTAGCACATTATCCATTCAGGAGGGAAGCAGTGTGCCACACTGAACACGTCAGCACCTTTCCCCAGCACCATTCCCCTGAGCAGGGTTGTTATTTCTTGTGACAGTCACCCAATTAGATGGGTCAAGAATCACAGAAGACAGGAGAGATCCATTCATCTTGCACACTGGTTCTCCTACTTGTGAAAAACTAGGATAACTACTCTTCCCCTCCATTGTTAGGCACTTAATAAATGTTAATACTAATTAAGTCAGTCACCCAGCCACAGCACCCAGACAATACTGTCAGATCTTTTCTTGCAATATTTGAGAATTATTTGGCCCAGGAGGGAGCTCCCACAAATCCCAAATGGAAAGAGACACGCAAATTCCATCTCTGGGAGCAAGAGGTCATAGAGGGCTGCACCACGGCAGACACTGCACAAATGCTCCCCAGTGAAGGAAACCTTGAGAAGAAAGAGCAACATATGCTGCAGCACCGCAGATGTTTATGGAGATTTCATGGGTCAGCACCACGAGTGCTTCTTTCTGCTGGACAATGCATTAAGATGCTATAATAGCTAAAAGGCCTGTGAAGGACACAATAGAAGTCATTTTCACTAAGAACTACTTTTTCTTGAGTGAAAGGTATTTTATTAAATATGCCTTTCTCAATTCATAAAAGTGTGTTATGGAAAGATCTGAACGGACAGGCATTGGCTTTACAAAAAAGCTAACATTACTTCCCTTTAGTACCCACCTTATGGATTTACTGCTCTCATAATGTTGATTTTAATCATCAGTATATGTTCATTTATTAAATGTAGCTCTACATGATCAATGAACAGAAACAATAAAGCAGTGCCATTGTGCAGTATTACTGGTAATACCACTGTGTTAGCAATACTCTACCTAATGAGGTTTATAAAAGTCTTCGTGCTTGGACTTCATGGAAGGACAAATGCACCTCTGAAACAGCTCTTGCCTTCCAAGCCTGTTCTTCCCTTCAGCATCGTCTACACCACACTCAATGAGGCTTCCTAAAAGGTGAAAAAATTAAAAACATACTCAAAATTCTCCGTCTACTCCATAGGATTCTCTTAATACAAACAAGACTATAGCTAATGTACCTGGAAATGTTATTTTTGCATTTTTAAGAGGCAGAACTCAGCACCACAAAGGAAAACAACAGCTATCCCCACTGCAGTGCCTTAATGGATCATAACATACACAAAACAAATTCCTTACCTTTGGCTTTGAGCAAGACTTAGCATGGATAAGATCAGCAAGCTAAAATACACATTCTGGCTTCATATGATGCCTTCTCCTGTACTCAGGCAGGCTTGCTGGATGGACTGCTGGATTCATTTTCTTCATTGCAGATTTCGCCTCTTCTCCTCTTGGTTGCATTCACCTAAGGTGAAGGACAGACACACGGACAACAAGGCAATGAAGGGGAAGATAATATTGGTCACTAACCAAGACAGCAAGTTTCTCTTACATACATCGATTATGGATTGAACAATACATACTACAGTTTCTTCACTCATTTTTCTGGCTTGTTAAATCCCACATGTTATAGATGAGGTTAATTCTGTATTCTAAAAATAGTATAAAGAAGTGCACATGGAAACCAAATATCTGGAATACGGAAATTTAACATAATTTTACTAATGAATAAATACCAAATTGTAACAATTCATTTTTGCTCAAAAGAACAGCAGTCTAATAAGGCATAAATATGGAGATGATTTAAATCTGAACATTTCAGAGAAATTGAAAGGGTTCTAGTGAGGCAAACAGAGGCACGAAGCTACATGAACTAATCCAGGTCATATGACATGCCAGAAATTGCATGAGAAAAACAAAATGCATGATTCAAGACTCCTAGTGTCCCTTTCCTCCATCGAATCTTTCCCACATATGCTTCTCAGCCATCCTGCAGCCTTTTCTCAGACAGCTGCCAGAACTAGTTTAGTATAATTCTTACTTGTGGACACAGTTACTTAGAGAATAATAGCTCAAGTTTAACTGAAGTTAAGAAATTAAGTGTTGGAATAAATTTAAGAAAAGCAGAAAGGAAGAAAAAAAAAATCTTAAAAGCAATTTTTCAAGCTTAGGCTCTGCAGAGCTGCCTTCTTCCCAAGACATGTCCATGCAACCTGAAGCACGCAGAAGCCTGGAGAGACCAAGGATGGCCCAGTATAACAAAGTCAGCATAAAAAAAAGTAACTCTTGCACCATTATTATTAAAAAATAAATTACAGGCATCTTTTTAAAAAGGATAGAGCATTCCTAATAAAAGCATTAAGCAGATTTTATAGCTGCATGTTACCCAATGAGACCAGTAATGAACATTACTGTAGCATTATTTGGTGAAACTCCAATACATGAAGAGTCACATCCTGAGTTTTATTTATCATGCGGGTTAAAATGTTAGTTCTTGGCTTTACAGTAGCTGTTTTCCCTCAGCACACTGCTATCTGGAAATTGATACTTTCTTATGGCGTATGAAAGAAGATCTTGGTTACCTAATACAGCTTAATTGAAAACAGGAGACCTGAATATTACACCGTGTGTTATTCTATATAAAATTAAATATGAAGGGCATGAAAAGTTTCATAGAGGCAAGCAGAGAATATCTCAGAGGCTAACTCTGGATTCTTGATTTGTGATAAAAATGTTTAGAAATACTGCAGAAAAAAAAATACATATGCTTATCTAAAGAAAAGGCTGGAGCTCTGTGCTGGGAGAAGGGAATCCAGGGAAATACATATTCTGGGGGGGATAGTACGAGAGAACAATCTCCCATGCTTGTTAGCAGAGTGGATTTTGTGTTAGGATCATCTGGGTCCATCTTGCCCAGCCTGATAGTTGTCTTTTGTGAAACAATGATATATTAGAGCAACAAATGAAGAGTGGGGCTCTATACGCATGCATTCACTTTAACCTGCAGGAAGCTGCTTCGCGAATTGTTTGTAGCTGAATTACCATATTAAGGGCCAGAAGCTAGAAAGCTTTGATATTAATAAACGCAAAGAATTATGAACCCTTAAAAAGAATTCTTTAGATGTGGAACTCAAAAGGCTCGCTGGCCTTGAGTTTCTCATTACAGAGGTAATGCTGAACTATTGCAAAAACAGGTCATTAGGACTGCAAATACATCCTGGGATGTATAAAGTGTGAACCTAAGTTAGATAAATCACAAATGCTTTTGAAGATGCTGCTATTGAGTCAGCCACCCCTAACACTCGCAGAGTGAGACAGACACCGGCTCCTGCAGCTCCCATCCAACAGCAGCACCTGCAGTTGAACTGCACAAACAGAACCTGCCTTGGCGGCAATGGACACACACATCCCGTAAGGCAACACGGGGAGCCACAACTGCCCCTCTCTGAGTGCCCTCTGCTCGTATTATGTGAACAAGCTTAGACATAAGAGATTGCTGGGGTTTTTGTTTTGAATCTTTTTTCCCCACTAGATTAACCTATTTTCTGCATATGCCCATAGAATTGTAAGAGAGCCATTTTTAACTTGATCCATATCATGCCAACAAATTCAGGCAAATAGCAGCATTTAAGTTAAAAGAACTTTCAATGGAACCTAAATACAGTTTTGGTTCTCCCAAGATACTGTCAAGATCACTTTTATGTTGAATACAGTAATTATATGCTTCAGGCTGCCAGTTGCACTTCTTTGTACGATATTTTTCCACACACTAAATAAATTATTTGATCTATTAAAAAAAACTTTAAAAAGTTTATTTCAGTGTACAAAAAGTGATTTCGCATACAGAGATTTGCTGAGAAAAACAAGACAAAAATCTAATTTAGCTACCTAATACACAACTGCTGGATGCAGAAAAAGCAGAAGCTCTGCTGGATGTCTGAGTTTACACCTAAATCTCAAACCCCAAGCACAGAAGCAGTGCAAAAGAGCAGATTTTGGACTGATAAATTCAGGCAATGGAAACAACAGAGCAATTGAGAACTTCACAGAACTCCTCTGTGCAAATATTCACCTGTTAAAAGGACCCCCTAACACTGGTACCTCCACTGCAAATACTGACCTGTAGCTCAGCAGCTTGTTTTAGATGGCAACAGCAATATATACATGAGCAAACATTTGCAGGTAAATGCCCCAAAGTTCCCCGTGAATGCTCCTGCCAATATTTTGGGGGCACAATTTTATTGTTTAGCTGATAACACACATTTAAAAATTAGACCAACAAAAGAACCGCCCCCACCCCCCAAAAAAGTCACATGCACAAATTAGTTTTACTTCCAGGTTCTTATAAAGGTGAAGACAGAAAAATATTTTATTTTTCTCTTCATGCTTACTTAAAAAGAATCAATTAATGGGCATAAAACACCTACGCGTTGGTTTTCTTCTGTTAGTGTAAATTGTTAATATTTTCAAAGGCACTACAAAAACACAACAAACAAAAAAAAAGCACCTCTAAGTAGCTACTCAGATACTTTCTGCTACAAAGTATCTTAGTTTAGTGGATGTTTATAGCAGTTAGCTTTCAAAGAAACAAAGGGCATAGAGCGAGAAGGGGTTAAGAATAAAAAAAATCCATAAAGTTCTATACGTACCTGTCTAACACCTTCACAGATTGAAGAGGAGAAAGAATTAATCAGCAAGTGTCTAAGGTCAAGTATTGTGAAAAATAAATATCAAAAGTGTTCTGAGAAAACAGTATCTTTCTCATCTACTCCGAGGAAAAAAAAGGTTGAAAAGATCTCCTAACACATCTCCTTTCATAATTCATGCCCAAAGATGACATTTTCTCAGGATCTTAATTAAGATAATGATGAACACCTGTGTCGGCATTCTTTGGCAAGACAGCATTATCCATCATAATCTTTTAAGTACACTCAAAAAAAAAAAAAAAAAAAAAAGAACAACAAAATCATATGACAGAACCAATCTGTTGCCTTTCCTTACACTACTTTTGTATCTCAGATACACACAAGAACAATTAGATCCTTAAAAAACACAATAAAAGTAGGATCATTAGATTTTAAAGTTTCAACAGAGTAGCTATTAAAGTAATTAAGGTATATCACATCCAAGACACCTATGTTTAAGTGTATCCACTATAAGCCACATGCACCCATTCCACTTGGGATTAGAAACTATCACAAACTTATACAATACATTTTTTGCTATAATTTTGAATATTAACCTGCCCCCCCCAGCTCCTTCCTAGCAGGAAAATATTCCCAGTTGATCCCTATTATACCTTCATGCACTATTTTATTAATCTATTTTAGACTGTACCACATATGTTTGCACATCCCCAATGAAATCATGCAAATGAAACCAGGGCAGAAAAACAAATATGCAAGTTCAAATATTGCTACATTTTGGGTCACCACATTTTGTGCCATCATCTCAAATGCAAGTTTCCCTCGCATTGGGCAAAAATCCTATTGGAGCCAGACTACTAAAGCTAGCAAGGACCATTTTAAAATAAGCTTTGTGGGATCTGCCCTTCAGAATGAAGGCTATAAAAATATATTTTTAATTATTTATACAGCTGAATTTAAATCTGCAAGCCTTAATTTGAATAGTGCAGAGCTAGCCTGTAAATCCTATCCATCATGAAGGCAGATCTGAGCATCAAATGTTTCTTCTATTGCATTAACAGTTTAGCTTATAAGAAATAATGATGAAAACATACAAAGCATACGATTTTAAGGTCACTCTGCAGTTACATCATCTCATTGGCATCTAAAACGCAGATAACAACATATCCATTCCTCCAAACGGTCATACCTTCAGTAAATACAAGGAGAAGCAGCAAATGTATCTGCAAATACTCATATTTGTTAATTTAAAAAAAAAAGTCAGAACTATATAAGCAAGGAAACGAGTGCCTTAAAACGAACTTACTCCCCTTTGATTCAAGGGGGAGATGGACAAGTCCCGCAAAGCAGATTAATCTGAGATTATTTTCACATTTTAACGTGCTCCCATCAGCAGGAAGAGTCGCTGCGCCTCACTCAGCGGAGCCATCAACGTGCAAATAAAGCAGAAAATAGAGACATCCTCAAGAAATGAGCCTCAAATTTGATGCAGAGCGGAGGTGACAGCCACGGCAGCAGAACTATAAACTTCAATATCTCGGGGAATGATCCCAGTCCTTCCTGCGGCTGCCGAGGGCAGGACAGCGCCGCGGGGACACGGGCACTTACCTCGCGGCGGGGCCGTCTCGCCCCACGCCGAGGATCTGCCGGGCCCCAGCGTGGAAGCGCCGCTTCTCCCTGCAAAGAAACGGGCGAGAGGAGCCGTTAGCGGCAGTTGGGGCGAGGGGCCGTGGAGGAGCAGCGCGGGCGCCTCGCGGGGCGCCGGAGCCGGCTCAAAACTGAGCGAAGGGCACACCTGTGTGGAGCCGGCGCGCAAGGAGCGCGCGGAGCGCCCCCGCCGCTCCAACTCGCGAGAAAATTAAAAGTGAAAAAAAAAAATCACGGACAAGCGATGAGGGAGGAGGCGCCGCTTCCCCTGCGCGGGGCTCAGAGGCGCGTAGATAAACCGCGAGGACGGGGCCGCGAGGAGCGCGCGCGGCGCCACCACGGGACGGTTCGGGGGGGCGGGGGGCGCCCCTCGACGGGCGGCACCGCCCTAACGGTCAGACCGGGCGGCCGCCCAACCGCCAAGGGGCGCCCGCGCGGCGGGGGCAGCGCGCACAGGCGGCCGCCCCGCGGTCTCTCCTCACCCCAGGACGGCGAGGCCCAGCTCGTTAGTTCGTCCGTTCGCCCACCCGCGCCGCCGCCGTCGCCCCGGCCCGCAGCGCCGCCGCCCGCCCCGCTCCCGACCGCGCAGCAGCCGAGCCGCGCGCCCCCGCCCCCCTCTTTACACACCCCCGCGCTGACGGACAGGACCGGCGGCCAATGGGATGAGAGCCGCGCCCGCCAATGCCGAGGGCGCAGCCAACAGCGCGCAAGCAGGGGCGGGGCCAGCCCCGGGGGGCTGCTGGGTAGTGTAGTACGGCGCCCCCCCCCCGCAGCACCGCCCCCGGGGGGCGTGAGGCGCCGTGAGGCGGGATGAGACCCTCTCCCCTCGGGCCGGGGGGGCACGGCGTTTTTGCCATTTTTTCCCGGTTATTTTACTGCCTCTCGGCCTGGGAAGAGCCGCTGGGCTGCAGTCGGCACCCACCCGCATGCCCATGGTAAAAAAAAAAATAGTAATCAAAAAAGAAAGAAAAAAAGATAATAACAATTTTAAGAAGGACGTGAGAAGCCGCCGCGCACCTTGGAGCTGCCGCACGCCGCGGTCCCCGTCCCATCCCCGCGGCGGGGGAGGGGGTATCCCGGGCGGTTCCTGTTCCTGGTGGGAAACAGATCCGGGGGGATCAGAGGCGATTACATCGCGGAGCGGCGGGATTTGCCCGCGCTCATATGGTTTTAATCGGCTTTCGCCTCTACCCTCTTAGGAGTGCGGAGCCGGGGCGGGGGCGGGGGTACCTGGGTTATTATTTAGCTCCGTCGCTAAAGCCCCGTTTCTGCGCGATTTCTCCCCAACATCTCGCCTCACGGCACCGGGAAAGGCCAAACGCGACGGCGGCGCCGGCAGGATGGGACGGGAACGAATCCCAATCCCAGACCCAGATCCCGCTCGGGATATGCCGGCGGAACCCGCAACAGGTCCGGCCCGCCCCGCACTCTTCCCCACGCGCCGCAAGTCCTCGTGTTTCAGTTTAAAAGGCGGAGAAAAAATAAAAAGAAAAAAAAAGAGAGAGAGAAAAAAGCAGCCAGCTCTGTGGAGAGCCCGCTGGGCCGCACGGCAGCGCACCGGGCCCGGCGGCTGCGGCGGCGGGGGACGCGGGTGGCGGAGATATCTGATCACACGGGGAAGGCCGCGGAGCGGCTCGCGGTGCGGCGCGGGGGGATGGCGGGGGACGCGCAAGGGCGCGCAGCGCTGCAGGGGGAGCGGAGAAGCGCGCAGGGCGCGCGCAGGGGCTGGCCCGTGCGCGGGGCCGGGCGCCGCCGGCCCCCGCGCTGACAACACCCCGCGGAGGAGGAGCCTCGTCGCGCCGCGCAGCACAAGGCGTCGCGAGCTGCGATTTTCCAACTTAGCATCTTGGCAGGACCGCGCGGAACGCGGGGAAGGGGGAGCCGCCCCCCCAGTGTCCCCCCCCCGTGCAAGGGGGAGAGCGCGAGCGAGGGAAGGCGAGGCAGGAAAGCGGGAGCGGCGCGAGGCGGCAGCGGTCGCGGAGCCGAGCAAGGTGCTGCCCGCGCGGCCGGCGCGCTCCCGGCCCCGCGTCTATGTGCGCGCCTGGCCATGTCGTATCCTCAGGGCTACTTGTACCAGCCGTCGGCCTCCTTGGCTCTCTACTCGTGCCCGGCGTACAGCACGAGCGTGATCTCCGGGCCGCGCACCGATGAACTTGGCAGATCTTCCTCGGGCTCCGCTTTTTCCCCCTATGCCGGATCTACCGCCTTCAGCGCCCCGTCCCCGGGTTACAACTCCCACCTCCAGTACGGCACCGATCCGGCCGCCGCCGCCGCCGCCGCCTTCACCTCCTACGTGGTAAGAGGCGCCGCAGGCCCCGGTCCGGGCCCCGCGGGGCTGCCCCGGGCCGCGCAGCGCCCAGCACGGCGCGGGCAGCGCCCACGGGCAGCGCGGGCACGGGCGCCGCGGGGAAAAGGGGGGGAAATAACCAAAAAAAAAAGAAAAAGAAAAAAAGAAAAGAACGGAAAAAGAACGATTTTATTTTTTTAAAAGAATTATTATTGCCTAATTCTGCCGCAATCTGACCGCTCCGGGTTGAAAGGGAATGCGCCCGGCAGCGGCGGGCGGCGGCAGAAACCCCCACGAGCCCGTAACTTTCCCTGGCGCGGCCGCCATCGGGCTCGGGGACCCCGCGGGCTCCGCACCGGGACCCGGACCAGGACTCGGCCCCGCCGCCGCGCGGGAGCCGCCGCGGGGCCGCCCGCAGCCCCCAGAGCCGCAGCCTCTTCGCGCGGCGGCGGCAGCGCCTCCCGCACCTCGCCGGGCGTCTATTTTTCTTTTCTTTTCTTTTCTTTTCTTTTCTTTTCTTTTCTTTTCTTTTCTTTTCTTTTCTTTTCTTTTCTTTTCTTTTCTTTTCTTTTCTTTTCTTTTCTTTTCTTTTCTTTTCTTTTCTTTTCTTCCCCCCGGCCTGCGGTGTGGCACGGCCCGGACGCCTGGGCCCGGCAGGTTGCGATTTCCCCCCCAACACACACACACTTGGGGATCCTCGGGAGGAAGGAGCGGGGGGGTCCGGCGCTCCCTGTCCGTGTCGCTGCCCCTCACCGCGGCCTCTGGGCGGGCGCGGGGCCGCGGTCGCCGCGCAGCCGCTCAGGTCGCCCGGCTCTCTCCGCAGGGTTCTCCCTACGACCACACGCCGGCCATGGCCGGGTCGCTGGGCTACCACCCGTACGCGGCGCCGCTCGGCTCCTACCCGTACGGCGACCCCGCGTACCGCAAGAACGCCACGCGCGACGCCACGGCCACGCTCAAGGCCTGGCTCAACGAGCACCGCAAGAACCCGTACCCCACCAAGGGCGAGAAGATCATGCTGGCCATCATCACCAAGATGACCCTCACCCAGGTCTCCACCTGGTTCGCCAACGCGCGCCGCCGCCTCAAGAAGGAGAACAAGATGACGTGGACGCCCCGCAACCGCAGCGAGGACGAGGAGGAAGAGGAGAACATCGACCTGGAGAAGAACGACGAGGACGAGCCGCCCAAGCTGGAGGAGAAGGGCGAGCCGGGCGCTCCGGACGCAGGTAGGGGCAGCGCCCGTGCCCTCGGGGCCACAGCGGGACGAGGGGCCGCGCTCGTCCCGCGGCCGCCCCCCGACGTCGCTCCCCTTTCTCCCCCTGCAGGAGCGGCGGAGCCCAAGACGGCAGCGCCCTGCGAGCGCCTGCGGGACACGCCGAGCCCCGCGGAGGCCGAGGGCGGCCTGAGCGACTCGGATTGCAAGGAGGCGCCCGACGAGGAGCGGCTCGACGGGCGGGCCAAGGCGCCGATCGGGCCCTGCGCGGCGGCCCGCGGGCTGCAGCCGCCCGCCGAGGAGCCTCCGCACTACGGGCCGCCCGCGGGCGCCGCCGACGCGGCCGCTGCGCAGCCCGCGGCGCTGGCCAAGCCCAAGCTCTGGTCGCTGGCCGAGATCGCCACGTCCGCGGACAAGTGCAAGGAGGGCGGCGGCGTCGAGGCGGCCACCGCCGGCCCCGCGGCGCTCGGCGCGGGGGCCCCGTCGCGCTCGCCCCCCGCGCGGCCGCGCTCGCCGCCCGCGCAGTGCCCCTTCCCCAACGGCGCGGTGCTGCCGCGGCCGCTCTACTACACGGCGCCCTTCTACCCCGGCTACACGAACTACGGCTCCTTCGGGGCCCTGCACGGCCCCGCCGGCGGCCCCGGCGGCCCCTTCAATGGATTAAACCAGACTGTGCTCGGCAGAGCCGACGGCGGGGCCAAGGAGGCCAAGCTGCTCCGCGGCCCGGCCCAGGCGGACCTGGGCAAGGACTCGCCCTACGAGCCCAAGAAAGGTATGTCCAGCATTTAATACCGGCTTCTCCTCCGCGCCCCGCGGGACGCGCCCTCGGGGCTCTCTCCTTCTCCTTTTTATTTTTTTTTAATTTATTGAAAGAAATAATAAATCGCTTTGGCAGTTATTTTTCCACTACCGAAAACAAAACGAAAGGAACAGGAAAAAAAAAAGACCATCTCCCCGCACCTCTTTATCCCCCCCGCCTCCCTCTGCCGCTGCCCCCAGCACCGTGCTCAAAACTTTCTAGTCTATGGGAAATGGCCGGGTGGAAACCGCTCAGAAATGTCTTAAAACGAGTGAAAAGCAAGCGAGTGACGCGCGCTCTGTCCCCCTCACACACAGCGAGAAGAAAGATTTGTATTAAATCTTTAATTCTGTATATTTAATGTAGCTTTTTTGTATTTAAATTGATAATACAGTATCTTTGAAGTAAATTATGAAATCAAGACACCTGTACAGGCATTAATGTTGTTTTCGTAATATAAATATATACATTTCCGTGTCTTTTTTTTTCCCGAATTGTTTCATAGTTTTAAAAATATATATATACAAGTTTAATTTAATTTTTACGGCTATTGTTTTTTTTCCCCTTGGATGTGACCTAAAGTTTAATGAAAAAAAGGGTTATACTTATCAGATACAAAAAAAAAGCGATAAGAAAGAAAAAAAAAATCCCGCAGTCGCCTTTGTAAAACGCAGATATTTAATTTAAAGAGGTTTTTAAAGGGAGGCCCCGCGCCTGCTTTGCGGCGCGGGCCGATGCGGGCCTCGCGCGCGGGTCTCCGCGCGGCTCCCGGGGGGTCCCGCAGCGCGGGGGGGTGCGCGGGAGCGGCCCCCGCGGAGGTGCGCGCTGAAACGAGGCCAGGCACAAAAGCACTTGTTGGAAACACCGCGCTCGAGCGCGGCCCCCGTCTTTTAACCTAATTACTCCCAATCAGTGTCGCGTTTTATGCCCGGCAATCAGCTGCTGAACTCCGCTAATGAGTTCGATTTTCTGCCAGATTTAGCCCTTGGTGCCGGTTCCGCGGGGCCGCCGCGCTGTGGCAGGGGAGCGGGGCTGGGGAGGGGGGCGAGCCGCCCCCTGCGCAGCGCTGCGCGCCCGCGGTGCTTCCCTGCGCCCGCAGGTAGGTGTCACACTCGGCTCGGCTTTGGGCGCGCAGCGAAGCGCGCAGGGGCGCGGGGACCCCGCTGCGCGCAGGAGGGGGGTGGCTCACAGCGACGCGGAGCCTTCACCACCACCCGCGCAAACTGCGCGATACCCGCCCGGCCCGGCCCGCGCCGCAGAGCTGGTAGCGCTGAGCTGCTGCTTCTCCGTCCTGCTTGATTCCATTTTTATATATTATTTTAATTGTTATTATTATTTTTACAAGCCCGATAATTATTTTGTAATCTCTTCAACTTTGCCGGAGCCATTTATTAGCTGTAAGGGGTTTATTCCTGCGTATTTACATTTTACGGGGTTTTAAAATAGTAGTTCGCGCTTTACACTTTACAGATGCAGTCGATGCTCACTTGGTTATAGAAGCCGTGTAGATAACTTGGTTTAAAAAAAAATCGAAATTGTTTCAAGCTGAATGTGTAAAGAAATCAAATATTCCTGGGATAATAGTATGTTATTTTGTCACTTTATAAATTATAAATGACTTTTTAAAAAACGCTCGGATTCCTCCGTCGAATCTTTTCTTTGCGGCCCGTGGGGGGGACCTGTAGGAAGGCGGATTTTCCGCGGGGAATTCGGCTTTGCTGCGCTCACCTGCCTCGTGCGAAGCAGCAGAAACTTTCGTTTCGCCGCGAGTCGTTGCGCGCTCGCGGAAGCCTCCGCTCCCCGAGGGCACCTCCGGCCGCGGCGGCTTTTTTTTTGCCTTTGCCCGAATTCGGGTAAAACTCCCGAGCCCCCCTTCCCTTGGGGAGAATCCCCCCGCTTCCTTACAGAGACAGCAGGTCCCGCCGCTAAATGCCTATGTCGAAATAAATAGGTCTTAATTATTCATCTAGCCACCGATTTTTCCTTTTTTTTTTCTTTCTGTCGCGCTACCTTTTCCCCAGCTGATCTTCCTATCTCTAAGGGGGGAAAAAAGCCACTTTGCAAAGCAGCTTAGGCTCTTCCCTCGTTCAAAAGCCCCGTTCCCTATAATAAGGGCTATTTTGAATAGGTTTATCAGCGATCTCGGTACCGTTTTCGTTTGATGTATAAATTCCTAAGGGAATTAGCCCATTTCCTTTGGGTTGCAGCCCGTCGCCTATTTTAAACCTTAACTATTATTATAGCCCCATCGGTTTCATACACCGATTTTATTCTTCGCCCGTTCCCTCTGCCGCGGGAGCTGCGCTAGTCAGCCCGTCTTTAAAATAAGTGCGATTTTCCTGCTTTCTTATAATGGCGGGAGAAGGGGACAGCGCCGTCTCTTTATTGCCTCTTGCACATTCCTGGAAAAAAAATTTTTTTTTTAAGAAAAAATCGAGGATCGTCTTAAAATACGAATAGCGACCGGTGCCAGTTGAGCCGGTCTAAGTGCCGCGCTGAGCCCCGCGGGGCCGGGGCGGCAGGTGCCTCCGCGACCGCGGGAGGGACGCGGCAACCGACGGGCCCGGCTCGCCCAAGGAGAAGCCGTCGAGGGGAGCGAGGCCGCAAGCGCCGGGCCGGGCTGAGCTGCCGTCGGAGCTGCCGCTCCGCGTCCGCCCGCGCAGCCTCCGCGGCGCGAAGCGGCGCCCCGGGCTCCCACGCACGTCCCGCTGCCGCCCCTCTCCCCTAGAGACGAACCGGACCCCGGTTCGGAGCCCCTTCAGCCCGGGCCGCGCTCGCATTGCACCCCCACAACCCTTGCCCCGGCCGCCCTGCCCGGTCCCGCGCGCTGCGCTCCGCGGGGGCGCACGGGGAATTGGCTTGAGGGGCTCGGTGCGAGGGGCTATGTCGCGTGTCGCGACTGGAAAGTACCCGGGAGCTACGAGAGTGGGGTGTGCAGGGCGGGGTGGGGGCACACTCAAGTTTAGAGACAGGGTAAGAAAAGAAAAGCGTTTTTCAGATGCGATAAAGTAATTTAATCTCAATCCCTTCCGTCTATCAAGGTCGGAAGGGGCGGAAATTAAGTTAAAAAGCAACAACAAAAAATAAATAATAGGGGAAAAAAAAAACCGCGCCACCCCCTCGCAATCGGGGCCGGGGCGGAAGGAGAACGCGCAGGTCTCTGCGGGAGCGCAGCGCGAGCCGAGCCGAGCCGGGCCGGGCCGGCCCCGTCGCAAGAGCAGAGCCAGAGCCGGGTCTGGGGGCGGCCGGTCCCCCCGCTCCGCGACGCGGAAAGGGCGGCGGAACCCTCCCCCCCCGCTCCCCGCTTTATGTGACCTGCTTAGATTATTAGTAAGGACATCTGTGGCTGGCAAGGGAACAAGTGTTACCCAAAACAGAACCGGCTGTTTTTCCAAATGAGCAATATGTTAATTCCTCATCCCCCCTCTGGTTTCTTTAAAACCTGGCACAAATACATCAATAGCGGCGGAGAAGGAGCCTTTGCAGAGAACAAGTGGCAGTTTTGAATTTACCTTTTGTGTGCGCCTCAGATGCAATCTTGAGGCATTTTTTTTCTCTCTCTCTCTCCCATAGAAAAAGGGTGTTAATCTGCCCTATCTTGGGACCCGAAAGGCTTGGAGTGGAGTAGATATTCACTGGAATCACATGGGGGAATAAGGGTCTTGCTTTATTGAATCATCAAATCCCAGGAATGAAGCTCTTAATTAATTATGGGTGCTAAAAATTCAGGCCAGCTGTTTCTTTTTACCCGGCTCTGACAGAGAAAGGCCAAGTCTGCGTCTCGTTCCTCCGCGGCCGCAGGCGGCACAAATGCGCGCCCGCGCACCCGGCCCTGCGCCCCGATGCGCGGCCGCGGAGCCCCGAAGCGCCGCCTGCCCCAGCCCCGTCCGCCCCCCGACGGCCGCTCCGCGGCCTGCGCTTCCCTCCCTCCGCTCCCATCCCCGTCAAGACGGAGTCAGGACCCCCTCTCGCCCCCAAAGCTCCGGACAACGCGTATCCTGCGCGCCCCTGGGTTACGGAGCAGCGTGCGGGGAGCGCGGCCCGGGCTGCGCCGCAGGAGCCCCCCACGCTGCGCGGAGCGGCCCCGCGGCCGAAACGGGGCGTATTTCGCCCTGACACCTCTTTTATTATTATTATTGCTATTAATTAATTTATTTTGTTTCTCAGCGAAATCGACTTCTCTGTGCGGAGGGCGCCGCGCAGCGCGCTCCGCGCTCCGGCCTGATGGATGCAGATGTAAATTCGCACTTATTTAATTGGATCAGGTCCCGAGATAAAGGAGATAAACGGCCCCCCGTTCGCCGAGTTATTTTCAGAGGCACGCGGCGATGCGCGGGGGAAAGTTAACGCAGGGGGCAAGAGCCTCCGCACTTAAAATACCTCGGTCCCGCGTGGGAGCGCGGGCACCCTCCGCGGCCGCGGGGCCCCTTCCCTGCGCGGCCTCCCCGCGTTTCTGCGGGGCTTTCAGAGCCGCCTGCGCGAGGCACGAACGGCGGTTATTGATACAAACACCGTTTGGGTCGCTGAAGGCCTCCCCAAACAAATCCTCCGGCGGAGCGCCAGCGTGTGCGACGTGGCTGGTGACAGCTGATTAGTGACATGATTTACGGTCTTTTTTTTTTTTTTTTTTTTTAATGATGCCGTCAAAAGGCAGCAATTCGGGGAAATGATAAGGCAGCCCCGAAAGTCCCCCCATGAGGCTGCCGGCGCATCCAGCTCCGCGCCAAAGCCACCAAAATGTGCCCAAAACGTGCACGGCCAGAGACAAAATTCAGCGGTCCCTAATGTGGGAGCCCCACCAAGCCCCCACCTCAGCCTCGCTTTTGTTTCAAGACTTTTCTCAACCCCTACTCATTAATTGATTTTAAAAAATCCCCCCTTCCCTCATTTTTTTCGTGGCTCTTCTTCCTCAAGCAGCTCTCACCTCGCAATAAAGTGAGCGACTTTGATCCCAGATCATCCTCTTAGGCCTTGCAGCTGAAATCAGCGCAGAAACTATGTGCAGTTATTGTTCGCACTTGCTGCACTTCTGATTCAGAAAGGGCTGATTTATTAGCTTGTCAAGGGAAGCATTGTTCAGGAAGGCAATCAAAAAGCACTTACCTAGCTAAACTAAAATTACTGCCTTTTCAGTGGCTAATTTGTATAACTCCCATGGAGGAACTTGGGAAGTGTTTGATGAGGCATAAAATGATGATTAATGAATTTATTGGCCTGCTGCTCATCAAATAGGAGTAGTATATCTTTCCTCTATTGGGCGTTGGGTCTAATGCTACATGTCTGTGTAAAGCAAGTCCAATATGATCTCCTTTTTAGCCCCCTTTTAACCCCTATGACCTGAAGAATATCTCCATGTAACAGAGGCAACATCAGGGGACGGCGGAGACAAAGAGCCCGTTTGATAACGCGGTAAATGAGAAATGCGAGGAAAGTTGCTGCAGGGACAGAGCTGCTCAGTTTTCGGCTTTCAATCACTTTGACTACTGAAGTGGGAAGAATGTGGAAACTAGATAAGGTGTGAGGAGCGAGAAGAAAATGACAAACCAATTTTAACTTTCATAAAAGACCCAGGCAAACAACTTTATTGCTGCTTGAAAGGAGGAACGGGCAGAGGAACGGCTGGCATCGTGAGCGATGGCACCGGGCACCTCCGGCCGCGTGTGGAGATCCAGCAACGGTCCCCTGAGCCGGCCCCGTCCGACGGAACCCTGCGACCCGCTCGGGTCTGATGCGCCTGGCCTGAGCCCAATCATTTCATATCCTCTGCCTCTACCGAACCCACTTGGGGTAATACTGTAATTTCAACCACTCTCATTTGCAAAATGTACTTAACATATCAAGAATCTTTTTTTTTTCTCTCTCTTTCTCCCCAGATCTGTTTAGAAGTTGTGTATGTAATGGTGCAAAAATCCCTGACCAATCTCTTTGGACTGGAGGCTGTGGGAATAAATCAAAACAAATCCTTGCTGAGACTCTGCGCTGCCTTTCTTGACACATGGAAATAGGCACCCACCTTACGCTTAGAAGATCAGAAAACATTTACTTTAGCTCTACTAAATTGGTGTTTGTCCGAGACACTTTTAGATGAAATGATCTTCTGGGAAGCAATGTTTATAAACATGCTCGAATAAATAGCACTCTCCTGACACAGACTTACCATCAGCACACTGCTCAACAAGTTTTATCTGCGAGTCCTTGACCTGTGACTGCTTTTACAAAAGCTCTCTGTTCATTAGCAATTTCAGGTCACTTTGAGTACTTGTGTCATGAGCACATAACCCAGCTGTAAAATACATGCATTAAATACCAGCGGCATTAATACAGTGGCTTATTTTCCTCCTGTTGGCTCCCAAAAGCAACATGATCTTACATGCTGATGAAAAAAGACATAGTTATATTTGCATAATTACAGCAATATCATAGGTCTTTAGTGCAACAGGCCTAAGAGGCTGATTTATGATAAAATATGTATGGCTAAAAGTTACCACACTGGGTAGTGTGCGCAGCATTAGACAATGACAGTTTTGGGGCATAATTGCTTTAATGTGGGCAATTAAGACTAAGTGCATGTGATTTTAGTGTCTGCCCTACATTCCTCTAAATGATTACAATGATCAATACACATGATTTGTAAGTCGCTTCCTATTGATCGAATGGTAAAATGTTTGACCTTCCTTTGAGGAAGTAATTTGCTAAATTATGACACCACGTAAAGTCTTTCTTGGTTCAGAGGTGAGGGGTAATGGTGCTCAGAGTTACATTAAAAAAGAAAGAAAGAAAAAACCCTTTTTTCCTCCTTTTCATAAAAGTAAGTCTCTACTGTTCCTGCCAATTTGCTGACTCCACCTGTGGAGGGAGGAGTTTGGCACTTCTGCCTTTGAAATAGCAGAGGGGAGGAAAAGGGGGAGGAATTGCAAACTCGATTCTTCCCTCCAAGAAACCCTCTTGCTGGACTTTATCTGCTTATACCCCTAGGCCCCGTCACCAGGATGCTCTTGGGCACCCCCTCCTTGTGGCCGTGCTGGGAAGGAGGCCGCGCGTGGCGCGCGCAGGGCCAGGACGTGCGCGGGGCTCCTGCCGTGTCCCGTTAGCACACGGATCTGTCCCTGCACATGGATCTCCACCACCAACTCCTTCTCAGAAAGGCTTAATAACACCCCCAAAACTGGCAGTGTCACAGTGCTCTCGAGGATTGATATCATGAAAGATTTGAAGTGGACATTGCCGGTCATTAGTACTTTTGGAAAGACAGATCTGTTGTGATACAATAAACTTTTATAGGGATGATTTATAACCAGGTTTCAGAGGGTGGATGGGACACACGGAACATTATTAATTGCAATGATTTTCATCCATGAGAGAGGAGCGTCCTGCCTTGAGGAGGCCCCTGTGTCTTTCTACATGGCAGGGGTGAGAGCGGTACAACTCTCCCAGCAGCGTCAAAACTTTGACCCTGAGCAGTTTTAGCCATGAAAACCTGCGGTGAGCACCCGGGAGCTCTGCAAAGGGCAAAGGGCTTGAATTGCTTCCAAACAAAGGCTTGCTCCCTAAAACCAGCTACTAATGTGAAGGGCAGGAAGACAGTGAGCACTGCACTTACTGCCACACTCGCGTGGGTTCTTTCCTGGTACAGAAGGAATAGGGGTGGCCAGAGGATGATCCGGGGATAACTACTTTAAGAGAAAGAATAAGAGCTGCCACCTGGGCAGGCCCACAAGCCAAGGGGTTTCGAGGGAGCCCGTGAGCGCGGAGCCCTCGCTGGAGCACGGCAGTGCAGTTGGTAACGGGTCTTTAGCCCCCTGCAAAATGTACGTTAGTTGCGAAGGGTAAATGGGAAATTTGCCCAAGTAACTTCCTGCAACTGACAAATAGTTTAAAGTCAGTCTGAACTAGTTGAGAGGAAGAAGAAAAAAAAAAAAAACACTTGAGTATTTTTCTGTAAGAATGAGTCATCTGATTAAATTTCATTTTGGAAAAAGGAAAAAAGCCGCTTCCCTTGGGCTAGGGCTCCAGCGTGTCCACACAGTAGGTGCGGCCGATCTCCAGCCTGTGATCACGCTGCGCAGCTGAGCACTTTTCAAGCCATTCCCCCGTTTTGCATGCCACAGTGTTTGCTGTAGCCTCCTTCAAAGGTTTTGGGGGCTGGTTATCCTCAAGTGTTATTATGCCAGAGCATCCTATGACAGCTGAGACTCACCACCTACCCAGGACCCTTTATAGGTGTTTGTCTGTGTAGACTGATGCACATCATGAGATCTGTTGCATAACAGCATTTCACACATGCTGAATCACCACGCAAGGGAAACTCCATCCCTTACTGAATCAGAGCTGCTGTACCAGGAGCTCTCACCTGGCCTCCCAGCGAGCTTGAATCTCCAGAAAAATGAGGCAGTTGATAAATACAAAGGAGAAAAGTGTCCAGACCTCGCTGCAAGCCCATGGGCTGCATCAAGACAGGGCCAAGACAGGCCAAAAGCTGCTGCGGATGTGATGGCAGCGGGACAAGAGACTCCTTGGCCAGGGAGGTCAACAGAGACCTAGGGCAGATCTGGTCAGTACAGGTAGAGAAGAGACCGCTTGGATTTAACACCAATGTAAGCAGATTAACTGTGTGGTTTCCTTTCATTTCTTTTTATTTATTTTTTTCCATCCAAGTCTTTCATAAGTATTTACAATGGTGCCACCTCTTTGGGGTGTTATAAATAAATATTTGTGTGTGCATTTGTTTTGATCTGGTTTGAGCTAAGCATGATTTCAAGGTAGCTGGGAAGCATCAGGAATTCCTCTCAGCAGGGTGTGGTGGTTCCTACAAACGCAGCTCTGGAGGCATCCGAGAGAAGGCTCCGCTTCCCCAGGATGGCTTCCAGGCATCACAACCGCATCCGCAGGCTCAGGAAAGGGCCCTGCGAAGAAGATCTGTCCTGCAGTGACCAGCAGTAACCAGAGCGTGTGAAATGGTGCTAGGAACCACCTCTGCACCATTAGGGATCTCAGATACTGGTTTTCATATTTCTAAATCCAATTTGGTTTTCCCTCATGCTGCTGGAATTTCCCACAGAACAGAAATTACTCAATTATTCAGCAGAGAAAAGGGGAAACACAACCCACAAAGCAGCTTATGACACCACTGTGCAATAGGTAAATCTGTGCATAAAGCCATAAGCCCGAGCCGACCCGCTGGCTGCTTGCACATCCACGCACGAGCAGAGGGACGCGGGTCTCCACTGGTGGCCACAGCAAGATGCGGGGGGACAGGGAGCACAACCCGGGGTTTCTGCGGAACACGCCACCCGTTTTTGGTCAGTCCAGGAGCCTGTCCTGGAGACGTCCAAAGCGAGGCAAGCTGAGCTCACCCCAAACTGCAGGGGGGCCCTACCTGCCAGGTACCCATCTCCTAAGTTATAAAATAAACTCCATCAACCTGATTCTAACAAGAAACAGATCTACCCGTTGTAAAATATACACGGTTCCCATCCTCCTTACCGATTCTAAAACTGGTGTTAAAATAATCACTTGCGAACATCTTTATGGTCCAAGTATCTCTACTACATAAACTCAGTCACAACACACAATTAAACTGGAAGGTGAGTTTTGTAATAAATGGACAAGATTTCAAAACTCTTATCTACACTCAAGCATTACTCATGAGCTCTTCCACTCTCTCCCATTGAAATATTTGTGGAATAAGATAAAGCTCTATGAGCCTTATTCAAGGAATGCACATAATCACATACTCAGCATTAGGTGCAGAGCCACCAAAGTTAATGAGACCTTAAGACACAATTCACCTGTGCTGCAGAACTGGGACAGATTCTTGAGATGGGGTCGTAGGCATGACGATCCGGCCCACCAGTGTAACCACGTCCTCAAGGGTCCAATGTAACGTCACATTTTTCATGAACCAAATGAGTACGTGCATTAAAGGTAGTAACTTGGTCTTAGCAATGCTAGTTAGGATGAGAACAAAACAAAAAACAAAACAAACAAATAAACAGAAAATATTAAAGGTGTCAATATAGGAATAGAAAAAGGGAAACTCCACACTGAAAAAAACAGTAGCCGAGTTTGTGGGATTTTACAAGTTCAAACTGTAACCAGGACATTTCTTTGTTGCCATTAATATTGTTTTGCCATCTTAACTGCATCACTTTGATGAGTATTTTTAAAAATAAAATAATGACTATCACTCAGGATGCTTTGAAGTATTTCTGCATTGAATGACTGGTAGCATTTATTGATTTCATAGTGTCACACTAGAAGTTTTGATATGGGATTAAAAAAAAAAAAAGATATTTGAAGTTAAAAGAAGACATCTTGATTAAAGCCAGAACAAATTGTTTGGCGGAGTTTCAAACTCTGGTTCACATGCTTTTCCAAGCTTGTAGATTCACTTGCTTGCTAAGAAAAAGCCCATATGCTTTCAATGGATGAGTTAAGAACTCATGCCGTGGAAGAGCAGGAAACTGCTTCAAAGTTGGGAACCAGGAGACTAGCTTAAACCATAAGGGAAAGATATATTCATAGACATTAGATACAAGAATGAGGGAAGAGCGTCTTGTTTAAGGGGTTCAACTCTAAGGCACAGACAACATGACCTTGGAACAAAACCCACAGTCTTCCGTGCATCCGTTGTCCATATGCAAACTACGGATAATATTGTTCTCATCTTCTGCTGAGCAGGAAGTTGCCAAGATGAAGCCAGGGAGGTGATCACTTATCAGTTTAAATCTCAGAAAGACTGTGACAAATGCTACTGGTCGGGCACAGTCACTCATTGCCAATCATTTTCTGGATCATTCTAGTGCAGAAGGAGCCCAAGAAACTCCCTTACACAATGAACTGGTTCTCTTGGCTGGCAGCTTCTCCAGAAATGACCAACAACAGTGTTTATAAACTTCTGTATAGATGGAAACTCCAGGGAAAGGACTGATCCATCTCAGAGGGTGCTCAGTACTTCAGCCCTTGAGCCCTCTCCTCCCTTGCAGTCCATGAAATCACAAGAGCCTTCAGGCCACATGGCCTGAGGAAACCATGACAGAAAAAGGCTTCTTCAGAAACAACCAATACCACTAAATCTTTGCACAGATGTGCACTTTGCCTGCTGAAGCCACAGTCAGACAACTCAAGCCCTTTCCGACCTTGCAGTCGCCCTTCAAACACTGACCTAGAGCACCTGCCAACGGAGCGTCCTGCAGCTCAGCCAAGACAACCCAACCTTCTTCTCCCAGTTTTTCCCAATCCACTGTTGGCACTGCTAGGGCAAGAATGACTTTTAAAAGGAAACGCTTTCTAGGGATATTCAGGAGAGTCACAAAGCAAAAAAATATCCTGTCGGTTTTGCCATGGAAAATGTAGCAACTCACCAGCAGGCTATCGACAGAGTTGTTAAACTCTGGGGGGAAAACCCCTCGATAGGTGAGCTGGTTAATATCAAGGCTCACCACTCACTTCTGCATACTACAGACCATGTCAAAAGCTTTCCAGTAATCAGTAGAGCTTAAGAAAAGTCTCTGATTAACTTTTCTTTCATCTTTCTCTTTTCCATCTGGTGTTAAAGATCAAACCTTCAGTTCCTCCACTCTTTTAAGCCTTGCCTGTTTGACAGCAAACTTCTCATCCATCTTAAATCTAGTGTGGGCTAGAATGTCTTTCAGCAGTGGCTAGAGGGTAGATATATTATCAAATACTAACCATATTGCTCTTTCTCCTTCAGCTCTGTGTTTGTTATTATAGGATATAGCCAGGTTTCCCGAGTGTTCAGCCTCTCTCCCTCTGCTGCAGGATAGCATTGCACTGCTAATGCTTTGTAAATCATTGCACCACCCCTTTCCTGGGGATTTTAGCTTTTCCCAACTTGAGCAGCAAGCCCAGCTATCCATCCCTGCAACCTCCAGCCCCGCATTGCCTGAGGGTGCTGCTGCAGGGCCATGGCAATGGCTATAAAGCTGTGCAGAAACCCCTGCGCTTGCCTGATCCACCTCGCATGGGAGGCTCCCAGCTCTTCCTTGGCAGAACAAGACACGTGGCTGTAAATATTTGCCACGTGGCTTCCATAAAACGGAAAAAAAAAAAAGCTGAAAAAGTGCCAACAGCTCCGCAACACAGGGGTTGGGGACCCACCCAGGGCTACAGGTTACTAGCGTGCTGTTACAAAGTGCTTGGAAAAGGGCAAACGAAAGATCATCAAGATAGTGAGGCTTCTATTATTTCAAAATTAAACTTTTTTTTTCCCCTCCTGAAAGAGAAATTCATTTATTTCCGGCTCTACTACCCAACATCACTTGTAAGCTATGAATTCCCATTTATCAGAGTTGAATTTCATACCTTTAGTTATAAATTAGGCTGGCACTAAAACATTGCTCCACAAGGCAATAGAGCCCATATGTATAAATTCATGCTCATATGCTGAAACCACAATCAATGGTATTTACAGTTATAAATGCAATTGCTCTGCAGCATCCGCTGATACTGTTCCTACACCTTGTACTAGAGCAGAGGCAAGAATTATCACTATCACTCTCCTGGTGGGAGAAAATATTAAATTCAAACATCCTGATTAAAGAGGAGGAAGTTGTGAAGCTCTAAGTCAACTTGGAAAGGAGCATCTGCCTCTGCTTCTGGTCTGCCCTAAAATATGAGCTCAATCCCAGCATCTCGATGCTCACAGCAGCACAGCTTCCACCGTGGGACAGTTCAGGGGACAGAAAAGCCCAAGGGATGGAGTGATGGGCCACACTCTTCAGTTTTGAAACATGTTGGTTGAATGCTACATAGAAATTACAGACATGCTTTACGTTACATGCAGTTTGCTCAACTGCATTTTATTTGCTAAAGAGAAGTGAACTATGAAAATAAATGAGCTATTTTTAAGTTAATAACGTGTGCAAGCTCCTGGTGAAATACTTGGAGAATATATTACCTTTATACACTAAATTTAATCCTGCAGATAATGCGTGCAGGCAAATCGTGTTTTCTCAACTTGTATTTATCATCTCAGAGTTTAAATGATATCTCCTTCTTTGGTTGCAGGGCTAGCACTCATTTTGATAAATCTAACTTTCCTGTAACTTGGTTAGCTTAGCAGTTAACTTATCTGCCTCACAGAAGTGTTTTCAAGACTAATTGGTTAATAATTTGTACTGCTTTGATGTGTACAGTGCTCAGCTACTACAATTTATTTCACAAATCTGCTAAAAATTTGAACCAGTCTTTCCCCCCGCCCCATTAATACAAACTGTGATTTTCCTTTTCAATTGTTAAACTATGGTACCAGTACAGTGAAAAGCCATTTCCTTCCTGGTTCTCCAAAAACATGGAAAGACATCACATATTTCAGAAATTTTAGGAACATGGAAACCAACTCAATCTGGGCGGAATCAGCATCATCATAAATAAAAGAGTAGTGTTTTGATTTTGCATTATAAATAATGAAATAAGCATCTGATTTTTATCCAAAAAATTAAGAGGCGTAATTAATTCAGACATGCTTTGGGGCAGTTCTAACATGCACTCTGCTCTGGCACTTCGTATTCCAGCTGGCAGCGTTGCTGGGACGCTGCTGCAGGATGAGACCTAGCAGGCTCCTTGTCACTACGTTACACGACGCGGCTCCGCTTTGTGAACTTCTTGTTTTTCCCCTCCTCTCTTTCAGGATTCGACAGTTTTGCCAGGAGTCACCTGGCAAGCTGATCCCAGCCTCCCACATGAGCATATTTCTACCAGGTGGAAAGAGCAGACGGAGCCTCCGCGCGCCCCACGGGAGGAGTGCGGCTCCGGAGCCCCGTTAACCCACACGGATGCACCAGGACACTGCACCTCTTGGCATGCAGAGGAGGACAAGAGGCTGCTACCCGAGCTGAAGGACCAGAGATGCTTCCCCCACACCTTCAGCTTCCATAGAGATCTGTGCTTTGGAGACAGTGCCCAAGTGCGTCCAAGATGCACCATGGCCAGGCTGGGCAGCCCTGCTTGACCAGCTGGGTTCCTTTTGGAAGTCCAAGTGTTTCCATGCCCTCCCGGGAGCTGCACCGAGCGCTCTCCAACTCCTCAAAGCTTCCAGCTCCCTCATGTCCTTGACACCAGCTTCAGGTCAAGAAGATTAGGGGGAAAAAAAAACCTTTTGCAGACAATGAATCTCATTAATCTTTTCCTTTGCAGTTTACCAAGTGAAGATTTACTATAATTATCTTTGCAGCTTTCACTTATTTGCTAGCAATCAGGAAGCACAGGAACAGACAACAACACATTTTAAGCTCCCAGTTACTGGTAACTGGGGACTGAGACTTAAACCACAGGTTAAGACTACTCACTCAAGGCAAAGGCATCTTTGCTATTTAAACCTTTCCTTTACCTTGTTTGGGTTGAAAGGCTAAATGGAAACTCAACAGGAATTTAACCCCAGACACTCACTTTGTACTGAAAGGTACCTATTATATTTCATTCTAAATATCACACAAGACAGACTTTGCGTTTGCAGGAGTCACCTTCTTCATACTCTTTGCCAACCAATATTTTGGGTAATCCAGCTATAGGAGGCTTTTAACCAATACACAGTCTTCAACATTGCTCTTTAAGTTACAAGACACACCTTTATGTATACTCCATTTTCTGTTCTGAAATGAACACTATAAACCTCTTTCAGGTACTTGAAAAATGACCTCTCGTCTCTATACTTAACTCATCCAAATTTTACCTGAATGCTTACAGAGAAGTTTAGGAAGGATACCAGTCTATTCTAAGGTCTGCAGGAAATAAATATTGTGAAATATGCTTTTCATTCCCCTTTTTCTTCAGTTTTAAGACTAAACTCTGCTGGTAACACAGGTTTATCAGGAATGCCTGTCTTGTGTGAATTTTGAAGTCTAGTAAAGTACTGAACAGTGTGTGTGTGTGGGGAAGTAGCTACAATACACAAAGTCTAGTTGTTGCTCATTAATATAAGGTCAGTGCTTTACCACCCCTTTAATATAAAAGCTCATGTTGAGCAGGTAACATTTGCTATATAACTCTTGATTTAGGTATTCTGGTTCATACCAGCTAAGGCTCTGTCCTTAATTATTTATGCTTGGATCCTAGTATGCTTGCTAGTTTGCTCTGAAGACAGATCCCCTGATTCAAAAACATATTTTGCAGAGTTGATTGACGTGGACAAATATGGTCCCCAAGAATAATGCTACAGAACATCTTCCGTGTTTCCAACTTTACAAAATTTGCAGCTGAAAAGCAGTATGTAGAATATATTTCAATAACATGACAGTGGTTTAAGAGTTTGAATAGTTTGCATCAAAACCAGGGTCCTGAAAGCCTAATGCGAGCTGGAGTTTAATGAAGAAAAACACATTAGGAGCCAAGTAAGTCAAAGCCTTCCTTGTATGTTTCCCTGGCAGGACCACTTCTAAAGACCACAGTACTTGGAGACAAAAATCTCAATACCAGAAAGGCAGAAACAATGTTAGGCAGCTCAGAACAGCGTAAATAACTCGGCTGAATATATATACATAAATATTTCCCAACAAGCAGACTCAATTGCAGCAATGACAAAATCAACTACAATGGTGTGAACTTCCAAAAACTCACATGGGGATAAAAAATAAAAAATACCTGCATACTTTGTCCTCAGCTGTAGGAAGTTGAAAACAATTAAGACTGGGTTTGCAAACCCAGCCTGGTTGGAGCTCTGGCAGCCAAAGAGCTCCTCTTCCTGTCTTCCACCCCCTTGGACACAGCTACCCCCCTGGCTCTGCTCACTCAGCTACTTTTATAGCTGCTCCCTCACAGACTCCATAAACAAGGACTTGGAGCTGCCCCTGCTCAAGTAACCCACTTGGCTCCAGCTGAAAGTGCTCAGGGTGGGAGACAACAAGCAGCAGGTGACAAATATTGATGAAAACTGCACAGATTTATTTGAAAAATGTTATCAATCCTGAGTGCATATTTGTAAAATTTAACAAAACCCTATCATCACCACCCCCAACTGACCTGTGTTAGTCATGGTTACTGTTACTTGAACATGCCTTTTGATGCATCTGTTCTGCAAGCAGCCCTGCATGCGCCTCTGAATTCCCAAACTGCCCGAACTGACTGCCAGAGGAGTATCAGGCAGGAGTGCTACACATCACATAAACCTGAATTTACAGATGGGGCACGTTTTGGTTAATCTAACACTCCTAAATTAGCAAAGCTACTAAAATATAAACAATAAATATTTTTTAATTCCAAGAGTGCAGTTTAGTGAAATAGCCAACCCGAACAACTCCAGGTGATAAAACCACCGTCTTCGGAGGTGTTTCCCATGTACCACAAATCATTTTAGAAACTTGCTACCCCTCTTTGCCTATTGCCTATTTGCCTATTGCAGAAGGCATCTGGAGCATTTTATGAGCACACCTCGGAGAAACTTGGCAGAGGCTTTGAGAAGCAAACAGAACGTTACTTGGAAAACATTAATGACCTTTATAACACCTGATGTTTGATCCCAAGATAAATTTTGGCAGCATCCACTGCTGAAGAGTGTTGCCAGCAGCAGGGAAGCAGAGATCAGAGGTTTCCCTGCATTGAGGTTCTAGGTGCTCACCATGCCTCTCAGGGAGGAGGAAGAGGAGGAGGAGGAGGACCACAGCCTAAGTCTTAGACAAGGAGAAGCAGCTTGGATCCACCACCTTCCCAGTGCTGAACCTACTCCAGCTTGGAGGAAGGTGACTTGGCATCACCTCAAGCCCATGAAGGAAACACAGATCTTACCTGAAGTTATCACGTTTTATGGAATCCCACCTTACATGTCCCATCTTACTCAGTACACCAGGCACAGAAGCAAGGGCTCCGAGTGCATCGGGAGGACAGAAGGCATCTGAGCGCCCCAAGCTCCTCCTGCATTTCCACATGAGCATCAGGCTCCCACGGAGCAAGGGAAGTACCAGGAAAACTGAACAGAAGTCGCATGTTAAACTGCCCTTGCAGCTCCTGGGACTCCCCCTGCCAAGTGGAGGAGCCTGCGGTGCACAGCCCGTGCATCCCATGTGCCTGACGATGAACTCCTCAGCTCCTTGTTCAAGGGCCTCTAGCTGTTCTGAACGTGGGATGCTCCTCAGCCCAGGAGCTGCCTTGAGCATCATCTGCTTCCCGTCGCTCTAGGCAAGTGCTAGCCCAGGAAAACCCGCCGCACGCTAACGCAGCAGAAACCGCACAGCAACGGTGCACACGCGCTTCCAGCACAACCCTGCTGAAGAACGGAGCAGGCTGGGAGCAAACAAGCTCACGGACGGCAACAAGTCCATGCATTTCTGTTACTGCTTGGTGTCCCCAAACCTATGGGCCGCACCGGGATCCCACCGGGGCGAACGCCGGGCAGCAGTGCAGCTGAGACCCGACTCCCCCATCTCACCTGGCCCCAGGATGTGTGGGGACCAAGTCCTCATCGCCAGGCTGACAGGCTTCTTCAATAAAGAGAGCTGCAAAACACAACCACAGCTGCCCCAAGAGCCCATAGGTTGCCTTCTGTAAGGCCGTATGAATATTTACACCACTGTCATCTCCAAGCACTCACAGCTTGTTACCACGCATGGTCTGCAAGGAGCTGTTTGGCAACACCAAGCATGGGCAGGGGGACGGGGACTAATCCTCCCCGTGCAACCGTGTCCCTTGGTTGTGGGGGCACCGCACAGGCTCACGGGGCTGCAGCGCTCCTCGGAGGTGGCCGTGCAGCCAAAAACCACCGATCCTTCACGCAGGGAAGCCTACCTTGGAATTACTAACTATGCGGCATTTTTAAGGCAGCCCTGGCTCCAAAATATGTTATTCTGAGATAACACAATATGACTCAACACAGCAGCATGAGACAGGGGTGACATGAGCAGGTAAGTTGTCAAAATAGGTGACAGATGGAGCTGTGCTAAAAAACATTCAAGATATTTGCTCCTTAGTTTTTCTCCAACATGCATCTCCCACACAGTTTTAAAAATTTACCTTGAAGTGACTCTACATAATCTAATGTGATGAAAGAGAAAGAACAAGAGCTAAAGAACGAATTGCAGAGTTGTTACAGATAATATGCGACATATAGCAGATACCAGTACACAGCAAATAGCCCTGTTTGCTGACAACCCGTATTGCTTTTGAATAGTTTGGCACAAATTGCCTATACAGGCACGATGTGCATTTTCCCTCCTTTACGTACAGCTCCAGCGATTTGAAAGGTAGACTTGTCAGTGATCGAGCTAAATGAAATAAATCACTCAGTTACAGTGGCATAACATTTGGCACAACCCAGTTATGCCTGGTTATTTGTAGGACACACCGTCCTTCCACCCTGTGAAAGCAAGTGCTTTACCTCCTGTTCATCTGACTGACATACACTTTGAGATATACATATATATATACACACACACACTACATGAGTACATTGCATTATGCTAGTCCATTTCTTACCCATGCATCAAAGATTGATGCTTTTCTGCATTTACTCACATCTGGAAATGAATACTTTACAACAGTGTGCAATGCTGCCCAGTTATGTTTGTCATGCAAGAGACCACGGTATCTTCTGCACACACAGCTGACACTCTAGCGAACTTCACAGAGGATGACTTTCACCTGACCTAATGGAAAATACTTTTTCTGGACCTCCCAGCAAGTTTAGAGCCCAAAACGTCCAGGGAAAAAAGGTAAAATGTTGGATGACTTGATGGATCCCATTGAAGCCACCCACCATGGCAGCAGCAGCATTAGCTGAAATTTTGCATCTCTGGAAAATTATCGGTCCCCAAAGCCGCTGGCAACCGTATAGCTCATGTGGCTACACACAGAAGCAATGGAGATACTGCTGTAACATAAGTTCTGATACACGTCTGGATTTGGGAAAATAACAGCACATTGCAGGGACCCATGCGTGTGCAACAGGCAAAATAAGACAAATTTCAGCCAGTCATCCACTGAGGGGCTGGTTTGATCCCATTCCTGAACCCTGCTGTGAAAAAGCATATGACTGCTGAAAAACCAGGAAGCAGGAAGGAAAAGGCAGTTGGTGCAACATCTGCCAGGCTCCCATATGGCACATTCCAAGCGCACTATTGCCTGATGACAGCACGCAGATTAGGGCATCAGCGTGGCTTGAACTGGAACTGATCTTTCACTGACTTTTGAACGACTTCATGGCACGGATTAAGAGCGGTGTGAAATTCATCTTCACATCAGTGTTGATCCCTTGCCCATAAAAGTTATTCCAAAGTCAAGAGCATTAACAAAAGGTATTTTGAAAAAGTACATATGGAATTGAAACTATTTAGAGCTTTTATTTATGTAATCCACATGCAGCACAGAGCTAATGGCATAAATTAACTTTTTGGTAACTCCGGATCCTTACTGTACATTGTACAAACACACATTTCAAGCCTTGGAAAAGATTCCCACTTACATTTTTTAACCTTTTCAGAACGATTAAATACTTGGCGCTCACATGGCTGTTTTAATCCATTCATCTCAGAGCACTCATAGGGAGCAGTTCACTCCCCTCCTTTAGCAGTTAGAGAAACCAAAGAGCAGAGAGGTGATTAGGAACCCAAATTTTCCAGGTCCCACTCCATGTCTACAAAGTCCTTTTTTTACAGATAGTCTGAAGTACTGACCTCAATAACGTATGAGCTATTTACTGCTTTTGTTACAGTTTGGCTTCATTACAACCGAGCAACTTGCACCACCGAATAGAGGTGAGCAAAGCTAGTCTGACATCATGCACATTTCCCTCAATCTTTCGTTCGACTTTCCCTTGCTTGCGAGATTGATAACGGGTATTTGTGAAGGCCCCAGAAGTCACAGTGTGTTATGTCAGCCGGGGACAGGCAGGCTGGCTCGGCATCATTTGGTACTCAATGAAACTTTGTAGCTTGGAAAGTTTGACTTGAACTCAAGCATAGCTGAGGTTGTCTTCCCTTAAATAAGGGCTGATAGAAAGAGTAAATGGAGGGAGAAGGGGAGAGAAAAAAAAAAGTTTTTTTAAAAAAGCCCTAGTCTGCAGTCCTGCTAGTCCTGTTTTGTTTTTAGAAGGACTCTCCTGTCAAGACCTGCTGACAGATGAGCTCTGTTGAATCTTACAGTGGTGATTTAAGATGTTACTGCATCCCTCGCTCCCCCCATCCCTCAGCTAGAGGTTACAACCCACATAATAGACCTGCTGGAAGAGAATATTTTCCCGCATCTCAGTCATTCCAGGTTATATTCCGGCATATTATCTAAAATATTTTGATGCAAGACATAGAACTATGGGACTGGAAGGACTGCGGAGGTCACCCAGTTCATGCTCCTGCCTGAAGGCTGGATCAACTGCTCTGTGTCATGCCTGTCAGATATTTGTCTGACATTTTCTTAAGTACTCCCAGGGTTGGAGATACACGATCCAAGTAGCTAATGAAAATACTGAACAGTACAGGTCCTGCAGCAGAAGCCCATGAAGCCCCACTGGTTTTAATTCCCTTTCCTTTTGAAAGCAACTACTCCCTAGGTGCAGCTTTCCGTGCAGCTCCCCAGATTTCACACGCAAATGATATGTGGGATGATGCCAAAGCCTGACTACAACTCTGTACATTGTGTTTGCCTTGTGTCCACAGGTTTGTCATGGACGGGCATTGGACTGCTTGGGCATTATTCCTTCTTGACAGACTCATGTTGACTGTCATTTATTTCCTGTTATCTTCTGACTACCTCTGCCTGGCTTGATGGCTACTGTTATTCACTCACGTGGAAGCTGGAGTTCCATGGACTGCAGCGGAGTTTCCTGCGGCTTCACTACCTCACATTTCTTCTTCTTAAAGACAGATACCCTACCTGTCATGTCCTACCTTATGATGTTGTTTTCCAGGCATCCAGTGGTTAATCCTGTTCCTGTAGGGAATAAGGATGAAATCCCTTAAGCCTCAGGGTTATCTGTGGGCAGGTTTTCCTCCCTGGTGAGCAGTGAATGGATCTTTTCCTCACTAGGCATCTTCTTTAGCAGAAGGTCTATCCCCCTCTACAACCAGGTCCTCAGTGCAGGCCCCCGGAGTGGAGTCGGATGCATCCTCTGCCCTGACAGCTGGGCTCTCCGGCGTGGAGAGCATCCCTTTCTCTGCAAAAATAGTCACGGGGCACTTTGATGTAAAATCTTCCTTGGCAGAGGCTGTCCTGGTGCTGCCCTCCTGGCCATACAGCCTTGCTGGGCTCTCCCGGGGTGGCTTTTCCACCCGCCACTGGGATGTGGCAGCGCTGGGGGATTTGCCAGGCACTGGCACGTGCTCAGGTGCCTGCTGGGCACCTCGTGCCGTGAGCCCCTATTAAATGACAAACAGAATTCGCCTTCCCCTAGAGAGGAACTAAAACCACCTCCAGAAGTATTGGTATGCAAAACAAAACTTTTGCATCACCATTAGCAAAGCAGAATATTTCAGTTCCCATTACTTCAAGTTGAATAATTTAATGTTCGCCCTTTTCAAATTTACCACTTTTAAATTAAAAACTCATTAAAATGTTTCAATAACAGTTAATATTAGCATAGTAATAAGACATACCAAGTGGGCATTACCAGGAGATAATTGACCCGATCTGTAAATTGGTGCCCTTGGCTTTACCTCTGGATGTCAATCAATTAAAGCAGTCAATCATCCCCCAGTAGTGCCTGCCTCAGCAGGTCTTATTGCTTAATCATATAACTGTTGAGCTAATACCATTCATATTTCTGGACAAAAAACTCCACTAGGAATTCCCATTCATTATCACATCAAAATTAACAAGATCTTGAAATGCATATTATATTATTCATGACATAATACTCTGTCAAATGGAAAACATCGAAATCCATCTCTTCTCCTTCCTTTCCTTTATTATTTTTAACATGTAGTTGTTAATTAGCAATTCTTTAGGATGATCAAGTAATCGGGATATGGGTTTAAGATCAGGTTCCTGGCAAGTATGTGGTCAAGTTAATGAGTCATGATGAGACTAAGATGTCACTGTACAGCACATGGATTTCTGCATGGTTGCTAATAACTGCTGTGGCACCAGTTAGTGAAGACGCAGGCACGGTGTTATTAAGGATAACCGTGTCTGGATTGTGCCTTCAACCGAGATAAGAGCCAACATGTTTGGTAACATCAAAGAAAACCTGATACCTCAAGTATAAGAAGATTAGTATTTACAGTGATCTGTAGGGTTGGCTGTTCCAAGAAGTCTAACAGACACAGCCAGAAGGGACAATTAGTAATAAATTGGCACCGGGATTCTCTCCTGTGCTTGAAATCTGGCACTCTCTAAACACACATTTTAGGACTCTGTTTAAAACCTTCTACTGCAGTTAGCAAGGCAATGCGGTCTAAATGCGACCAGACAGAAATGGAAGGTGTTACAACATGCTGGGAGAGCACAGACAGGTACTCCCATTGGCATGGAAATATGTCAGGTATTTTGCATGGGGCTTCCAGGACAGTATTTCCAGCAGAGTCTGTTATATTCACTCATCCCTTTCAGACACAAATGTTACGTGAAAGTGCAGGGATCCAGACAAGGCTACACACATGATATTTTCAGGTCAAAAAACATCTTATAAGCACAAAATTTAACCTCTCAGAATAAAGGGTCTGTGTGTTAACTCTTTTTTTTTCCCCTCCCCCAGAGACACTGTAAAATAAAAGTATCCATTTTTACTGCACTTACATTTGCATCTAATACTTTCGCACTGACCTCAGCAGCAAAAACAGGGATAGAGCCCAAATTACCTTTATGTGCAGTTGCTAGAATTTACAGCACTGCTCAGAGATTGGCAATTAGCTAAACACTACATGTTAAACCTTTTTTCTTCTCCTTTGATTTTAACTGGCAATAGCCAGGCTGAACACATAAAATTAATTTTAAAAATACCCAAGAAAATAGAAAAGAGTGGAAACTTTCTACTCTTCCTCCTCTTGGATGTGTTTGCCATAGCTCTTTGGGAACAAAACCTAGTAACTAATCTTTATGGGCCAACTGATAAAGGAGGAATGAAACCAGCAGAGACAGAAAGACAGGAATATTTCTGCTAACCCTGACATTTGCTCCTCACATTATTATTGGATGCAATGTTACTTTCACTGCAAAGCCCATTGAAATCAATAAGAGGTATCAATGGTACTTAGCCCTGGAAATTACCTTTCAATGGAGCATCTTTTCAACATGAAATGGATCTTCATGATATCTCACTGCAATAGGTAAGTGCCACTAGATTCAGTTATAGAGAAGGAAAAGTAACTTCACAAGCTGCACAAGAGGGGCAATCCCTCACACAGGTTGGAAGGGATTCCCCTCTAAGTTATTGTCACAAAGACAGCTGGTATATAAGGGTAGACCCTCTACTACTTCTGTCCTGTCCCTGTTCACACAAAACTCAAGCTATGGTTATAATGTGTGTAACTGAAAGCTGGGAACCTGCAACAATATCAGCTGCATTATTAGAAAATCAGATTTACTTCCTAAGAAACTTTTGATTTATGTCAGTATTATCAAAGTTTTTCAGTATGAAATCCACTGTAATAAAGAAGAGCAAAAGTAGGAATTGACGTGCTCATGAGGCCATCACAGTGTGGGTCCATATAGGATGATGATTGCTTAACACAGTTCTGTATTAGGAGAGAATAAAAAAGAGGAGCATAGGCTCTTTCAATGCAATTAACGGCTGGAAACAAGGTGGCTAGTTTGCAAAGAGACTATAGTCAAAAACCTTCTTATCATATAAATACTTAAAAATACGTTATGAAGAGTCTACTGATACATCCTTTTTCATCAGAGATGAAAGCATGGAGAGCAGGAACAGAGAGTTCATTTAAGCTCTGGCATGAAACAAACTTCAGAGTTCAATGGTTTACATCAGTTTTCCTAGATTATATAAACTACCAAGCCACAATTACACAATTTATGACTCTTTCCAGATGATTCTAGTGACAGTTATTACATTTGGTGTTTCTTTTTGGCTGAAATAGATTGCATTTTTGTCAGTGTAAAAGTATGTTTATATAGAAAAACAGTTACTCTTGTTACTAAAAATTATGAAACAAATCATTCACAACGGTACAATTCCTTATCTATAACTACAATATAAGGTTATGTGTATTATCAAAATGCATTCTTAGGAGTTCCTTTGGAAACAGAGGCATAGAGATAACATATATTGAGTTCTGGATTTGAAACTTAGGCATTAAGGTGTGAAACCCCTTGCAGCAGCTCAGATGTTTGAGCACACACCAGAAAATCCATCCAAACACTTGGGTCAGAGCTGAGCAAACCAGCACTACTCACTGCCAAACACAATCTTCAGCGTTTCTCACACAAGGTTTCTGTACTTCTGGCTTTGTTACGGATGCTACTGTAACAGTCCATGGGTATTTGTGGAGAAATCTGAGCAGTGTTTTTAGAAATATGTAGTATTTAATATGAACCAAAGTTCTCTGATAGAAAGTTTGGCCCTTTGGTGCTTCTCAGGTTTCTGTCTCTTAACTGGCCAGGTTTCTCCAGCTGCCTGCACTAGTTACAGGGTATGTGTTCTTTAAAAACAAGAGCCTCTGCAGGGAAATCTTACCCCACATGGCAGCAAGCACCGAACCTCGTTGTTGGACAGTTTCGGCACTCATCATGTTTGACCATTCGTTATCAAAGATGGACCTGATACCAAACACTGGATTAGAAACTCCTGTTATTAATGAATACGAATCCACCCCTGAACTTTACTGCCTGAATCTTTCTCCATGGCAGGGTTAGAGAACTTTCCTCAGAAATTCGATTCTAACATCCTCAAATTTCAGGAACACTTGGATCCAGCTCTGACTTTGGATCTAAACTTCATGGCTTTGATCCACTTGTTGCAAAGTCTGATCTCATCCCGGATAAGAAGTAACATTACACAATAATGAGAGCTAATGCTAGAACTGTGACATTGGGAAAACCTGCTTGACAAGCAAGCTTGTTTAAACAACAGAAATAGGTTGCCAAGATTATGAGCCAGGAAACAGTTTAACAGAAATCAATAAAGAAATTACAAGTGACTAATAAATCCACACAGTGAGTAAAAGCAGACAAAGCTAGAACAGAATTGAAGGCGAAGGCTGTAATACAACCTGCAGAGAGAGTCACTTCTTGGCAGTTGTCACACTGAAAGCACAGCCTTATTGACTATGTTAAAGTGATTGGGTTAAACCTGAGTAAAAACTGTGGGATTTAGTCTTTAATAAAATCTGCTGTAGGTTTGTTCTGATGGCTTAATTGCTAGTCTGCTTATCCCCACTGTTCCACATCTAATCTCTTTATCAGTTGCTCACCTAAGTGGAAGTATCTGAAGATCCCTCTTTTTGAAACTGTAATTGCACAACATGAACCTAGAGCCTGGACAACGCGAAGTCACAGAAGCAGCTTCTCTGGAAGAAATGCAGATGTCCTGATCCTGAGGAGAGAGGTGACCTACCTGAAAGATGTTACACAGAGCAGGAAAAAACAAAGTTGCAAAGTTAATCTTTCTTTGGGGGAGTTTGAAGTACTTCACGTTCCCGGGCTGTTCACAAAACTTAATGGAGATTGGATGACAGCTACGGCATGAGATGAGAGCCTCTGCGAGGTAACACTGTACGCAGGAGAAAATATGGAAGCAGTGGTGAAAGCACTCGTGTCCTACAGCTATCATAGCTATTACAATGCGGTGAGGTTGATTAATGTTAGAGTTGCTGCCCCTTACCTCTCTAAACTGTACTTGATGCTGCGTGACACTGGCCTGGATTGCTAGGAGAGAGAAGGTGACCACAACGGGCATAGGATTCAGCACAGAGGGGAGGTAAAAGCTCACTTAAACACCACATTAGTTTTTAGTGTTGTTGATGCATCGTTTGCATTAATATAACTCGTCCTGCTTGCACCAGCCGCGCTGTCCCGGCGCTGCTCACCCCGCTCTCCAAGACATCACGGACTCCACTTGCCACCTCCGTCCCTTCAGCGTGTCCCAGTGCCACTCTCTGCAGACACCACCCATGGAAAAGCCAACTTCTCCACAAATATGCGAGCGAAATGTTGCAGCACGCACGAGCCTGCGTTGCCAAAGCAGCGCCGCATCGCCCGGAGAGGATGCAGAAGCTGAACAGGGCAATTTTCTGCTAACCGCTCGGGTCAGCACTGCCCCTGCAGCAACAGGAGCACCGGAACGGTCATGTCCCTGTTAGTCAGCAAGCCACATCATTACCATTAACACCGAGCAGATCAGCGAGCAAAGTGACTGCATACACTAACGCGCAGAACGAGCTGAAGAAAACAGCAATCTGCTCGCAGGGCTTTTGAGCCAAAGGAAAAGGCTATTTATATTTAAATATGCTTCGTTTAAGTTTCTCAGCCTCTAGAAATTCCAGCTGTTTCCTGGAAATTCCTCCTAGCATTGGATATAGTTATTGCGTGTCCTTTTTATCTGGACACTTGCACCTCGCATACCAAACACGCCGTCTTTGGTAGCCCTGCGCAGTTGATTTAGTAACAGTTGAAACTTGCTGCCAGTGATCAGACGAGTTGGTTGGGATCGCACGGCACTGCCGCCAAACACGTCTCCGAGCTGCCTCAAACATGTTGCGGGATGCGCTCTGCCTGCCGGCCCCTTCCCGGATCCCCACGGAGAGCTGCGCAGCGCCGCTTGCTCCGAAAGGGAAGGCACAAGCTCTGCATGCAGGACCTCTTTAAATTCAAAGAGTGACAGAAACTCATGGCAACGAGCTACGGCAGGTCCTCACCCTGCCTTTATTGAGAAGAGTCATCTCCAGCAATTCCCTTCCTCACTGCTGCACCAGCTCTAGCAGACAAAAAAAAAAATCCCTTTCTGGTTGTTTTTAGAGCACGGGATCATCAAGAATCCCTACTTGGGATGCTAGAATGAACTGACTCTAAGAACACATCCAGCTATAAATTTGACTCTGACATGTGTTGAAAGGTTAGATTTGTAAAAATGCAGGCAATTTGACACCTCTAGATCACAGCAAACACAAGGCCACAAAATCAAGCCTCCAGACTGCTGGTTCGTTCCAGGCTCCCCAAAGTGTCTCTTGGAAGCTCTTTCCATGGGGAGCAAAATAACTAGTATAATTGGAAACACTGGAGAAGCAATGGGGAATGGAAGAGGATAAAGAGAGGCGGAAAGCGCACGCCAACATGCATATGTATACATACAGCATAATTAGCTTCAGTCTATTGTATAACAAAGTCATAACAAATGAGTCAGCTTCTTAGGTGGTGTAATTAGACTTCAGTGGACCAACACCAATTTATAGCAACTGATAATTGTGATACATAATTATATAGACTGATTTGGATCTGTGTAAATGGTTAGTAAACTTCAATGAGGGCAATAAGGTCAATTCAGTGAAAACATTGCGCAAGTGAGACACAAATCAGATGCCCAATAAAATAATAAAGTACTTCATGTTCACACAGCTCTTCTTATCCCAGGTAATTTTTTTAATGAACTTTATGTAGCCAGAATTGCTCAGGGCACTATTAAAATGTGGCTATTTCTATGATGCTACTCACTAGCTCTAACAGTTCTAGAAACTCTGCACACTACCTGGCAACAGCAGGGAAAGAGAACATTAAATCCACTTGAATATTCAGGAGGAAATATCGGTGGTAGGAAAGCAACTGTCCATCTTTGAACTAGGACGGGTACCAGACCTGATAGCTACATTCTTTCTAAATGCATCCCGTAACAAGAAACTGGAACTTGCTACCTTTTGCCAAGCAAAAGCGCTGTCTCTCTTAAAATCTGAGATACAGATATCTGCATTTCTCTTCGATATCACCTAGATTTCTCCTAAGACGAGCATGTAGTAAGTGGTATCTTAGACTGTCTCTAGTAATGGGGTCTTCTAGTCTGGCCCAAGAATCTTGTTTGTTAGGAGAAAGAAAAAATGGAAAAAAAAAAAAAAGAAGGAAGACTCTAGAATAAGCTGTTGGATTTGGTACATTGCAGGCTCTGAAAGCAAGCTGAGGTTCCTCGGGGAGCTGATAACAAGCACATCAGGAATTGCTTCTGATGTCAAACCCATGCCCTTAAAGCTGACCTCATTAAAAGCTATATTTTACTCCCACCGAAATTGATGGCAACCATTTCTGCAGCTTTCCACAGGATGTCTATGTACTAGTCCATTGTAAGAATCACAAGATGCTCAGCCATTGCTCCATCTGCCAGCTGCTCCAGATTTCCTAACGCATTCTGGGGGGTTGCGGTCTGTGCAGGAGGAGACGCAGCTTTGCCGAGTGCCCCCGGGGTGACCAGCACCCGGGAGGTGACGGGGCGAGCTGCGTGCTGGCCTGCTCTCCTGGAGAGGAGCAAGGAGCCACACGAGCAGTTAAGCTCGCAGCAGGTAGAAGGGCCTGCTGCCAGGCTAACCACCATGAGCTGCTGCAGCTGGGGCAGAGCGTCTCAAACGCTGCCTTACAGAAAGGACTCGTGCTGAGGTGCTAAGTCATTGCCCAACACTCTTTCTGCTTTCAAACAAACTCCCAATGTCCTTCAAGCTTTTACCAGCCGTTTGAAACCAGCACTATTGCCCAGCTAGGGGTTCATAATCCTGAACCACCTTTTTATGGAGCTACCCTGCACTGAGCCTGTACCGCCCTGCCACTGGGTGCTCAGCAGCTTCGGTTTCCTAACACATTGTTGGACCTTCATCATTTTTAAGGGCATTCTGAGTTACACCATGCGCTCACTGCCACTCGGTCTCCTCTGCCTTTTCTGCCATCCAAGAGCAGTGCCAAGGCAGGTGATAAGAACCAGCAGAAATTTCTCATGCTAGCAAGTCATGCAATTACAAAGGAAAAACAACAAAATAAAGCTGCTCCTTCTCGCTGTCCCCACCCAAGCATAAGGAAGCCCCGCACCAGCAAGCCCAAATCTCTTGACATATGTGTCTCTGGAGGAAGCAGGAGCAACAAAAAAGGAATGTAAATGATCTTTGACCAATGACTTTTGTCTAGTTGTGGTTTCTGGTACGGTATACGTGGTTTCTTGCTCAGGAAGCTAATGAATGTGTATACAGCAATGTGTTCAATGTGCTCAGTGTTGAGAGATTAGAGAGTGAAGGATGGCATGGGACATGTCAATATGGATCTGGAATGATCAAAGGAGGCCGGCTCTTCTGGGCGCAAGACTGGGTTGGGTTACAGCAAAGGAAAAATGTGAAGTGCTTCTTAATGTGTTTTCTCTGTATTCTCTGTTCTAGGAGCACCGTAAATGGAAGAACATCTTCTCCCCTAATAATCTATTTCCTGCATCTGGTTCCCCCAATAAATATATTAAAGTTCTGTTTGAAGTGTACAGTTTGTTAGGAAAACAGACTTGCCATTGTTTGATACAATAATCACGAGTGCTGCTTAAAAGCTGAAGTTAGACTATGCGCATATCTTTGCTGTGACTAGTTATCAGTCATGAATCTTGTACTTAGGTAATTATAAGAGGTATCTTTTTTAAAGGGATGATTTACTTTCCCTATATCCTTGCCAGATTTTCTTCCTTTTTTTTTAATATTTGAATTTTACACGTTAAGTAGGGCATGCTCATTTTTCTTCAGCCTCTGCCCTCTTTTGAGTTATGAATCCCTTCAGTGAGTAATGAGCAGTTGGCAACTTTTATGCATAAGAAAGAAAGTTCAATGAATTCCAAATACACTACATGGACGCTCCTTTCCCTACATGAGAAGTATAACATTTTTATGAATTGGGTCCACAATTATTCAGCTTTAAATCACTGTCTCTTTTCTTCTCTGGGCTCTATTTATGCTCAGGGGATGTGCAGTTGCAACGTGTTATAAATTCAACAGAATCACTAATTAAAAAACCTACTGTACCAAAATAGAGCAAGGGGTGGAATTAGAGCCAAGAGGAGCTGAGCCAGGGCAGCGGTGAAACGGCCTGGCCTGCAAGGCAGCGATCTGATCCTCATCTGGGATTAACTAACGCAGCGCTCCTGCTCCAGAGGATTTACAATGGCTGCAAACCCAGCCCCAAACTGCAGCTCCTGACTCCGTCAGGAACTTGGTCCCCTCTTCCCTGTCCCAACGCTGCCATGATGCTCAGGACCCTGAGGAATCACACAGGACTTTGGCTCTTGCTTTGCAGTGCAGAAGGGCTTGCAAGGGAGGCTTTCCATCCCAGGGAGGTTTTGCCGTCGGGTTTAGCTGGCGATCGTGTTGCTGGGTGCTGAGCTCTGCCCTCTGCAACCCCTTGGGAATGAGCACCAGCCCTCGGGAAAGGGTGTCCAGGCAAGGCCTGGGCAGCCATGTGCACCCCGTGAACTTTCCTGCTCCAAAACAGAGGTGTTCGGCATTAGGTAAGCCACAAACCAGCAAAGTAAACTATGCAAAGCTGTCCTGAGTGATGCATTTTGCAGTGGATTAGCTCTTCCTTCTCCACTTCACCAAATGAGTGGTGCCCTACAAGAGGATGTGCAAAGGTTGAAGGATGCACCTAAGTCAGCTCTGCATTCCATTCCAGCTAAGTCCCTGAGCACTGTCCATTGACACACACCAAGCTGACCAGTGAGTCAGAGAAAATAATCTGCCTTCAGTCTGACAAATGTCTTTACAAATAATTATATGGCAGCAATATTTACAGAAAAGCGTTCAAGGGCTGCTCTAAATGAAATTGTGGTAAGAGCTCCCGGAGAGGAAAAGAACATAAGTTGTGTAGGGACAAATGCAAACTAAAACGTGATATAGAGGCCTGAGCCATTGTTTCAGGCTGCTCAGATAAAACATCAGCTAGCAGCAGCTGTGATAGACAAGGAAAACTCAACTGCCCCACACTCCTGTCCCACCCCTGCTCCAGCAGCACCTGCACCACGGCAGCACCGAGTTCAGCCCCTGAACTACTGCACAGGTTAACCAGAAACAACCCCAGCCCGCTCCAAAGCCCGGTGCCGTAGGAGGCCGTGGCTCAGCAGATGATTCGCAGGCGCTCGGTTGACCATTCAGCGGGGACACGGCAGCGAGCCAAGGGCAGTGACCTCGCCGCTCACCCTCGGCTAATGTGTCCCCATTTGCCAGGGGCAAGCAAGGAAGAGGAGGAGACAAAGAGGAGCGGGCTGCTGGCCAACATCCCTTGCAGCATCCCAGCACCACGCGGTCAAAAATAACCAGGGCTCCAGAAACAGAAGATTAGTTAAAAGTCATAAGATTAAAAAGCATCTCTAGACTCGCAGCTAACTGCCACATCGCGCAGGGTTCATGTACTGACGGTCTCTGCTATGTCTCTGAAATGAAAGCCCGCGGTCTTCCTAAATTGCCTGACGTGACGTGCAGCTCAGCCCCTGGCAGACAAGATGCTACTGAAGACAAGCAGGCACTCGCACCGAGTGCCTGTCAGGAGGTACGTACACAACCTGCTTCTGAAGTGGAGGAGCTTCATTTAACCTCAGAATTCATCTGTTCCCCATGTTTCCGCCTCTTACTGCAAGGCCAGTCCATAAACCTCATATATTTTGCTAGCACAGACTTGATAAAACTGGGCCAGACATGTGGAAGGGAAGCACCCAGACACAGGGATCTGTGCACGTGAGCGAACCGCTGCTGTGGACGCAGCACAGCCGTGGAGCTGCGAGCCCTTCCCAAAAACCTGGACACGGTCTCTGAGCTCCTCTGAGCACTCGGGAAGCCTAAGAACAGTGTCCTGGTGGAAAGGCCCTCTCCTACCAGCCAAGCTTGGAGAAGGAAGACAGCTGGACCCTGCTCACATCAGCAATGTGTCCCCACACAGGGAAGGCACCAGCCTTCCTGAGGGTGAGAAGACTAGTGAGTATGAGTCAAAGCAGCCTCCTGTTGCCCAAAGTGAAGAGGCCTTTGCAGCATGCCCCGAAGGCCAAAGTGCTGGCCTGGGATCCACCACACGGTGCAGGACACATGGGCGTAACGGGGCAGCTTTGCTGAGTCCCTGCATCGGTCCCCTCCAAGATCCGCAGCCCTCGCTCCGAGCTGAGCACTTGGGTATCCGCTCCTCTGCTGCAGTGACCCGAGGCAGCGAGTTTCTGAAGGAATAAGCTCTCTCTTCTCCCAGTTGTGACCAGCGGTTTCTCAAATCTTGAGCATTTATTCGAGCCACCAGCCTTCGGTAGCAAATGGCTTGAGTTTTGATGTTTAATGTTGCAGGGATAGCAGTCGGCAGCTTTTCTTGTTTTCAGCTCTTTTAGCACACGGTTTTGCCTAAAGCAAAATATGGTTTCAAGCAGTCTCACTCCACCAGCACTTTCTCCTTGCCTCAGCTAACAGCATTGTATATGTATTAAAGATGTTGCTGCAGAAGTTGATGCTACAGGGCTTGATCGCTTATTTTAGGTAGTCAGCAATCCAACTTTTTTTTTTTCTTTTTTTAAATCGCCTTTTATATAAAAGAATTGTTTGTTCCTTTTTGGGGGTTTTACAGGCCAATCTCAAAGCTTGCAAAAAAAAAAAAAAAAAAAAAAACCTCAAGGAGGGGGGAGTCATGCACTTGATTGAGACATCAACTTAACATGACATTTTACAAAGAATGTCAATATGCCTCCTTAAAGAGACACCGCCGTATTAGTTTAAGTGACTGGGTTTGCCGAGATTTCTTTAAGGTTGACTTAAATGTCACATGCCATTAGCTCTGGAAGTGCAACCAGCCCACCACTGCGAGCAGCCTGCGCGGCGAAGGCGCAGGGGTCACAGGTAAGCAAAGCCCCGGTAAGACGCTGCCCGGGATGCAAAATGCAGCAGCGAAAGCCCTACAGCTACAGCACGGATGGCAACGTCTTCCCAGGCATCAGCCCAGCTCTAACGGGAGCTTTCGCTGCCTCCAACCACCTGGCTGAACCCCTACCGCTCTCCTCATCTGCATGGAAGGGCAAAACACGCCTGCATTAAAAGTTCAGGACATGTGTGTGTCTTTGAGGATATGAAAAGTGAGCTATCGATTAGCAATTGACAGGCGCAATAGAAATGTTATATGGGCTGAGAAAGAGCCATGCATAATTTATAGCTGTGCCAAATATGAGTGACAGCAAACAGCAGGAGGGTTGAGCGCAATATTGATTACTTTAAAAAACTGAGAAAGGCACCGTGCTGAGGGCTGGGAGGATAAAGAGGAGAGGCAACAAGCAGAGAAAACGGGAGCAAAGCCATTAATGACGTTGTGCTACCAGCCACTGCCAGGCTAGGAAACGGAGGAGACAGTCAGGTGGAGAGCACTGCTCTCTCCTTTCCAATCAATAATACCATGTCAAAACATAAAATGCATGCTTCTGCTCTTAAGTAAAATGTGTCTAAGATTTTTAAAAGCATTGATTCAAGATGGATCAATGAAAATCTAGGCATATTTTCCTGTGCAAAAAGGGGGTAATAACACTTTGTAGATAATCACACAACAGAAGAGATTTTCAATGTTGGTTATAAATGTCCTATTTATACTACAATCTTTTTGTCAGTAAAGGTTAAGAATAGTAGGTCAAGGAGCCTTGCTTTGTTTCGGAGGGGAGCGGAGGGTACAGAGATGTAAATGTGGAGCACGTGGTTTCGTTAAAGGATGAACGAGGGCAGAACTGAGCCTGAGTGGAGAAACGTCTTCAAGTACCTCCAGCTTCACTTGCAGGGAGCTTCTAGAGGCTTTTCCTCCAAAGTTCTCCTGAGCCTTAAAGTGCAGCCCACAAAGAGGCAGCATCAAGGGCTTGATTCAGCAATCAGCTCCGAGGTCCACACAGGACAGGGCTCTGTAACAGGAAGATTCCACTATTGTAACTGCCCAGCAATTCCCCAATCTCCAAAAGCAGAGTGCACTACTTGGTTCTAGCACGGCACCGTCTGGCCTCATTTAACCGGCATCAACCCTCCAAGGAAGCCCTTGTGCTGCTGGTGGCAAAGCTGGGCACCAGCTGGGCACATCACGCTGCTTCTGCTGGGGGGTCCTCTTGGACTCATTGGGAAACTGGTTTTGGCGGTTGCCTATGTCAGTGACCAGAACGCTGAAAGGGGACCCAAGACAAATGAAAAGTAAACACTATTCTGAATGCCCCGAAGCAAAAAATTTTTGAGTATTTTACAAGAACACAAATTGCAGACAGTGACTAAACACAGACTGATTTTTTTTAAACAGGTGCACTTTTTTTTTTTAAACAGATGTGAAAAATTCTCTTCCTCTAGAGATATCTCACAGACATAGGTGAGTGGCATAAAACGGGCAGAAATTGTCCAATACTCATCTGTGCAGTAGCATGCATCCAAATCACCAAGATAATTGTAGAAATAATTTTCTTACATTTAAATGCTGCTTCTTTCTTATTCAAGGACCCCATTTTTCCACAACAATGCAACACGTCACTGTCCTGAGCATTTCCATGCTCCCGAAGTTCTAACACCAATGCAATAATTCCTCACCATCAATAAAATATATTCCCTTTGTGAACTCCCACTGCTTCCCTCATCATCAGTAAAAACTGAAAAGCTTTACAAAAATAATTATTTTGCTGCACACTGTTTTTCATTTCTGATAGGATCGTAGCTGCAGACTTCTCCAAACACACATCTGAGAAAACCCTCGTTGTTACCTCCACTGACCTGAGTAATTAGCCGCGAGCCCCCGGCTCCCAGATTGGCGAATCGTGCTGCCCAAAGCAGACTCTTCCCAAGCCCTCCCTCGAGCAGTTGAACGGTGCAGGCTACGGTAGCGAGGAGCAGAGAGGAGCATTTAGGCAAGCAAGTAGCGCACGGCATGTGGGGTGCCCGGATGGGGTGAGCGGTGTAGGGGAGCCCATGGGGTGTCCGCTTGGAGACAACCGGCTCCAGGAGCCCTGAGGGGTGACATCGCTGCCCTCCGGTGCTCGGAGAGGTCCCTGACCCGCAGCGTCCCCTCTGATGGGCCGTGTGGCACTCTGCTCACAGGGACACACGTGTCCCAGCCATGGGAACAGGCGGCACCCTGACGCCAGCACATGCCCAGAGAGCTGATCCCTTCTCCACGCACAGTTTTTACATTGGTGGAGTGGAAGGAACATTTTTTATCTCTCCCTTTACTTCTCCCTGTTAGAGGGCTGTGTAGGAGATTGATCGAGCAGGCTGTGTCTCCTGCTTTCTGTAGTCCCCCGGCCTAATTAGTTGCCAAACAGACGTGGTCCACACGAGCAGACCCCTGCAGCTGGAGCAGCGGGTGGGAGAAGAGCTCCACACCCCCTCACCGGCCCTCGCTAGACCTGCGGGTGACACTAATTGCCTGGTGGCAGCAGGTTTTCCCATGGGGAAGCTCTTCAAAGCCACTGTAATGAGTAACCCATGTGCTGCTTGAAAGCCCCACCATGGGCTTGGAGTCCTTCGCGATTACCTAGCATAGCCAGACCTCTGTCCCCTGCCCATGTTAGTGAGAGGAATCACGCCTAAACTATTTGAATTTTATGCTAATGAGCCAGGGAAAATAAAAAGACAACTCGTGTCAAGCACGTTGTGCTCAGAGCTAGAGCAGCAGGGCTTCAGCGGGAGGCTGGTTGAGATGCTGCCTGATCTGGCCAAGTTTTGGCAAAGGGGGATGCAGAAAATCTGCTCTAGAGGCAATGCTGCTGGTCCATTAAACTCTGGGCAGCCAGGTGCCTCCCCCAGCCCCACGACCAGACAATTTAAGGGCATTTGGTTATGTCCTTAGACCTTGATAAGTGTTGCAACTGCAGGTCAAAAACATGACCCCACGGGAGCTTCTGCCGATAGGGACAGGTACAGCTACCCTGCGGTGGAGGGGAGCCTCCCAGCTGCCCCCAGAGGAGGCAACTTGCGGCTCTTGGTGTTCCCTTGGGATCTCTAAACCAAAGCAGCGAATTCAAGGAACTGAGGAGAGCAAGTCCAATGTAAACAATGCCATGGCTGCAGACTTCTTCTGTTCACTACTGCTTATTGCTTCCCATTATACTCAGACCCAGCACAGCTTTCTAAAGCAATATGCAGCTCTACTGAATGATTTATACAGCATGGATTGCAGCAGACACCCTGGCACTGACATTATAAAAAACTTCTCTGCAAACTAGCACAGTGATTAAAAATAGACACAAAAATACACAACACCACAATCTAGAAATGAGCCATTCCACAAGTGTCCCAAAATACCTGCATCACTTTGGATGACTCCAGCAACCACTCTAATGCATCGTCATTCCGGGAATCACTGCATTTGGAAGGGAGAGGTCAATGGTTCTGGGAAGCACTGCAAGACCATGTCATCATCACCAGAGCACGGGAGAAGTTGTACCAGGCATAGCAAAATATCTATGTCTCAAATGTGGCAAATACCTTCATGGAGAGGGTGTTTACATTTTTCCCTGTCCTGCCTTGGCAAAAGCTCAGCATTAAAGTAAAGGCCTATCTTAGCTGAAAAATTTCCTTGAAATGACAGCCTCTACACAGAGTTCTGCATTGGTAGATATGGTGACTATTTCAAGAATATTCTAATTTGTCCCAAGAACAAAATAAATTGACTTAATTCTACTCACAGTTAATACATGAAATTAATACTCACTGTAATAAGCCAACTGCTGTCCTGCTTCAACATCTACGCACAGAGGAAAACCAAGCTTGAGTTCCAGCCAAGAAGCTCATCTTGTAGAAGACACACATAGAAAGGGATGTCCTGCACGTTCTCGGCACGCTCCTGCAGGCACTTGGAGGATCTGTGCAACCCCAGTTCACTGCGATAAATCAGCACAATGCTGAGGTCATTCAAGCTGTGGGATCACCTCCTTATCTACAAAGATCAAGGAGACATCCTTGCCACACTCACATACTCCTCTAAAATGCATTTTTTTTTTACTCCCACCTGAACACTTAACACAAGTTCTCTGCTGCCTAGCAGAAAACACAGATTTCTTCCTCACAGAAAACACAAATTTCTTCAAGGAAGATGCTCCAGTTAGTATGGAGTGATAGCCTGGTACCTACACTGAGTTAAGCACGTTATATCTGAGCTCAGCATGGTGCTACTTGCAATTCAGCCTTTAATCTATATAAAGCCCTGCAGGTCCCTCTTGGCTCTCTCTGAATCTGATCTTGGCTGTAGCTGAGATCAGCACCCTTACTGCTGCACTGAGCCAAGGTGCTTCTGCTAACAACAGAGTAGCAACCCAGGGGACAAGCTGTTGCAGGGAGATCTCAAAGTCTTCAGTCAGGCCCTGGTCCTTCAGCTTGCCTGGCCTTTGCTCACAGTGTCTCAGATACAACCAACCACCTGCCTGTCCTCGGAGCACGTGGACAACTTGAAGGAATGCTGACCTTCTATCTCAGATGTGGCTGCCTTTACAGATCACGTTATTTTTTAAATTTAAATGGTTAATTCCTATAAGCACTTTGCATTTACATTTATCAATACCTAAAACACCACTATTCATCTTGAAAACACACTGCCAAAACTGTGTGTGCTGTTGGAGGACAGTTTGAAACATTTCATGTCCAGATCAGTTGAATATTTGCCTTAGACACATTTGCCTTAAAACACATCTATGAGAGAATAAGCCTTGCTCTTGTCTTCTGCTGGGGCAGCAAAGGCAACAAAACACAGCCAGGAAATCACCATGAAAGAAAGGACCCTGCACTGGACAACAAGAAATACAGTTACAGACATTGTTTTTTGCTCAGCTGATAACAAAGCACATTTGATCATTCCGTGCTTCCGTTTCCCCTCTTTTTGGCCCCTTTAAATAGAGTTTTTTCTCTCTCTTTTAGGTTAAGTTTTCCAGGCAGAGACTTCCATTCTGCACCAGGGCTCAATTCAACAGAGCAACAAATCCATTTGGGACCTTGCTGAACTCCAGTAACTCAAACCAGTCGGATTAGAAACAAAGAGTTCTGGGGTCTGAAAACACATGTTGCTCAGACTTTAGCATTTAGTTGGGCACTAAATAGGAGTTGAATAGCTTATTTAAGACTCAGCAGGAAAACAGAAACTTCCATAACCACAAGTTGTATAATAATATGCATAACCCATTTAATTGAAAAACCTACTGTCTTTATCTCTTTAATGATGACTTTGAAAAGCAGATGTTGCAAAATCCACCAAACATTTTACTGTTGCCTCTGTTCATTTGTACACAGCTTTAATGATATCTTGCTATGTTCATGATTATTTCTTGCCCCTGCATTTATTCCTATTTCTGTTACTTTGTTAATTACTACTGTAGGTAGATTTGGGCAGAGTATACCATGGTACCTCTCACAGGTTATACTGCTTTGGGTTTGGGATGTTATCCAGAAACACAGTTTGAAGAAGAAAAAAAATATCATTCATCAGAGCTGTGTTATCCATAAGCATCCCTAGAATTATTCTGCCTGTTATTTAATTAGCTGCGACAAAGGTTGCAAAGTGCACAGAAACCTATCCAGGGATCTGCAGTAATATTTGGAGATCACTCTTTTACTGCTCTATCATTACAGTTTTACGTAGCCGTGCAATTGATAGAAGCAATATAACATCTTTGAAAAATACAGAAGAAACAAAAAAGTAATATACACAAAATAAATCCGACTCATCTTAGATTCTGCTAGCACTGCACCCACAGCATCATTTAACAGTTTGCTAGGTCTGGTGTACAGACTACACTTCATTGGATCATGACAAAGTACTTAGATCTAAATACATTTCCTCTATTTATCCCAGTTGGAAAATCTGAAGGGAGCTGTTTGAGCGAGGGTGAATATATCACTCTTTCATTTACAAAAACTGTATCTTTGTGCTTCTCAAGAGTTTCTCTGAACATGAATCTGGAATGTTTCATAAAATAAATAAAAGCATTTCAGCAAGACGCAGTGGAATTCAAGAAATAGCTATGGCTGTGATGGTGTGTGGGGAAAAATATCTGAGGAAGTGTTTCTACATTAGACAAATTTCAAGTGACCTTAACAGGAATTCTGAGTATGGTGAAAAGCAGAGTTTGCCATCACTCAACAGACATGCAAATTATAGGGAGAAATCTAAGTCTTGATATGGGGTCCTTCTGCGATATTCACAGTCAAAAAAAAAAAAAAACCTAGAGAAGATATATCATTTCGGTGGCACCTCTTTCAGCTTGAATTTGGTAAAAACACCATGATATGCAGCACTGGGATAGCTGAATGACTCATTTCTTTTCAAAGTGAGACTTTTCAGAGAAACACGGGGTGAATGAGAAGTGAATCTCATCAGTACAATCTTTATTTTCTCTTTAGCAAACCCCAGAGGGAGATCAGCTTAGCTCCCAGCTCCTAGGCTAAGTTTCCAGCTAAAAAAAGACTCCTCAGCCCTTTCTTTTCCTATGGATTGCTTTTTATGTCATATAAATATAGAATCTAGCTTGACCATTTTAAGGAGATGTATGTCTTAATTCATTTTATTTTTTGATATTCTTATGCTTGAGCAGAATCACATGCTAAGCTCAGCATCACCAAACGACATGCTGCTAGGCTAACGAGGGGACTTCTCTCAGGAAGCACCCATAGTTTACAAGTAGTCCAATCAATCACCAACATCATGTACTGCAGCCCCGATGAACAAGTGACAGAATGAGCAAATTTTGCTGTTCTAGGAAGTCAAGAAACCGTGCTCAGCAGCCACCACAGGAGAGGTGGGAAGGCTTCAGCAGCCCATGACCATAAGGACATCCACCCCGCGCATGCGTATGAGCGGTGATGCAGGGTGGATGTCGAGTCCTGGAATGTGGAAGATGGTAGGGACAGAGTGAATCATTTGTCAAGACTTTAATGAAGATGTATTTGACAATGCTCAGCAAATACCTACAGCAAATAATTAGCAGCCTATTAAAGACCTTCTTGTGCTTATTTCAAAGTCAAGTTGCTGATTATAGCCCCATATCCTCAGTCTTGAATTTCTGACTAACAAATATATAGAGTCTGACAAACGTGCTGCTTCTCTTACAGATTTATTTTTATTTATATTTAATATATTATATTATTTTATTTTTTTTAAGTAGAAGCCAGCTGTTGAAATCTGGATTCAATTTATATGAGGTGTGAAAGATCATGTCAAGTGCAGGCAATGACTCATACCAGCAGAAAGGGCACTGATTTCCCAACTATCTGATCAACTATGGTTTTAGGCAAATGACTAACATTGGATATTGGATTATGTACTTCTGAAAGTGTGCCGCAGCCAAGCATAGCTAGAAACTGAGCATGCAGCTGACTAAGGACATATGGAAAAGGTCCTTTAGGTGTGTTTCTTTCTGGAAAAAAAAAAAAAAAAAAACACCATGGAAGGGAATGAGACAATACTGTTTCAGTGGCACCTCTTTATACTTGGTGAAAAGAAAACACACATCATGACACCCAGCAGTGGGGTTTGTTAAGTGCTTTTGATTTCTTTTTAAAAGCTACTTCAAGAGGAAAACATGAATCCATATGGAATAGAGCAGAAACAGGAGAAGTCACTTTTTGGTTGGAGTGGCCATCTCTGCTGGAGCAGCCTGGTAATGGGGGCACAAGAGGGGACCTGGGTGACTTCCCCACCTCATCGCTTGGCTGCTGCGCAGAGCACAACCCCAGCCCTAGGCAGCGTGGCGGGCTCCCCTGTGCCGTTACTGCCATCTACATCCTGACAGCGAGAGCACTTTGCTTGGTTGCAGAGATGCCATAAACCCACCCGAGGGAGACGCGTTTGCTCACCGGAGCAACGGCTCCGCTGCAGGCACCCAGGCGAGGCAGCCAGAGACATTCAGGGAGAGCTGCCCAAAGGTGCTACGGCCTCAACTCCTTCTATACTGCGGCCCTGGTCAGTGCAGGCACCACAGCTACCTTCACAGAAACACTGATGAAATACCCCGAGGTTCACCCAGGTGCCAAAGAAACACCTTGAGGCACAGAGCAAGGCACTGCAACCAGAGGGCGACCTGTCTTACACTGGCTGCCAAGAGAATTTTGCCTCTCTCCGGTTTTTAAGCATTAATATCCACGCCTCAAAACAAAGCCAATGCACAACACAAGACCCATGACAACATCAGCACAGGAAAGCAGCAGTAGGGAGCTTACAAGTAAATAAAATAATCTTATCCCCAGGTATCTATGTGCTCTTGCTCTATTTACTTGTAACTCCTCAGAACTGCAAGCAAATATATTGGCTGCCCCTAGTTAGAGGGACTGGTTTATCTCCGTTCCTGACCCTTTAATTTGTCACCTAGCCAGAATCCCCTTGGTGAGAACGTTTCTGGCACTCCAAGGCTGCCGTTAACTTAATAAGGAATGTAAGCACAGTTAGATAAATTAATTTCAAGGTCAAGCACGCTGACAATGTAAAATGGATGCAAGTGGCAGGTAATAGAAGAAAACTCGCATGCATACTGATACACTGTTAAAGGCAGATGTTACTAGATAATTCAATCTGAAATGTAACTAATGTTTGAGTTGCCCTTTTCCATTAAAAGAATTGTAGCAGATGCAAAAATCAAAGATTATTCAAAGAATTAAGATATGAAAAGCATGTTAGATCACTAAACTCCAATTAGTTAAATTAAATTGTATACCATTATCTACCTGTAGCTTTATTGGTAGCCAACATTAGCACTCAGCTTGAGCAATAATAAAATTAGAGAATAACACTTTAATTGAATTGCACTTAAAAGGATCATGCTGACAAATGTGATTGTATCTGGCTGTAATGCACACCTTTTCCAACGATCATTAAATCCAATGAAATGAAAGTCACAGGATCTTGACAGCTCTCTGAAATAATCTGTGAACCATGCTGTATCTCGCGGTACCTAATCAATTTAGAGAAGCCTCATTAAGGCTCTGCAGCTAAAGAACACTTAAAAATCAAAACAAATTACAACATGTTATGGATAACTAGCTAATCATATCGATACAACAAGGACGTATTGTGTTGCAACAATTCATTTCCTCCCTAAGAAGTGTTTGCCATGGATGATTTAGGAATTGTTATTCATAACCGTGATCAGCTAGCCCTAATGTCAATTTTTTTTCATCTTTGCTGATAATAAACATTTCTTATTCTGTGCCTGCACTGTATTCTAGGTCTAATCCTGGACTGTATGGGTGCACGAGTGTTAATTATTTGTGTGGCGGTATGCATATTTGTTTTTCTCCTTCACTGTTTTTGCCCTTCTTGAGTATGCAGAAACAATGATGTGTGATTCTGGGAACAAATTAGACATTATCAGGTACCCATGTGAATATTTCTTGGCAATTTTTGCTCACTGTGAGTACTTTGTTGCTGTGTTATTTAACAGCCAATAACTCACCCTCACTCTTTCCTACCTTCGGTGGCTGTTTCCTTTTTATATGGCAGCTAATACAAAATAGTGTACCTTGATGTAACACTTACACATGAGCAATCTGAGCTGGGTAATTTAGCAGATTAATGAGACCAGCAAATAGGCATTTGAAACTGAGGCATATCTGTGGCACTCATTCTTGATCTACTTAGTCAACGTGGACTTGGCCGGTCACCTTTCCCAGTGGACTCTTCTCCAGCACATGGTAAATCATTCTCACTCAAATGTATCTTTTTTTTTTTTTTGAGATTCCCCCTCAGCCTTAGTTGATAAAAGTCCCAGGCATTGGATGGGGTGTGTGGAACCAGACACAAGCCCCTTTTCTCCAAGATGGACGTGATTTTTAGTCACTTACTCTTGCTGTTGATGAACGCTCCTTTAGCTTTGAGCCTCTCAGTCATCGTTATCGTGCGACTTCTGCCTCTCGACAAAGCATAAAACTGGACACAGCGCTGCTGTGCTGTCTGCTGCCCGCCAGACTGCTCTGCATGGACCACTCCTGGACCAGCAGGAGAACAGAGCTGAAACGCAAGAGCAGGTTAAGACAGAATACGATACTGATGTTAAATACAATTTATAATGCAGAGGTTAAGCTATCTGAAGAAATATGGCTTTAATAAATACATGCTGTTTCTTCTGTTCTCTTTCTGCATGAAAAACAGAGTAGGATTCCAGATAACATATGGATTTCTACACACTGCTTAAAGTAATTTTTAGTGCTTGCCCAAGGTAAGCAGAAGTAGCTGTTACACAAGAAATCTACTGCTCAGTCAAGGCAATAGTGAGTCCATAAACACTGAAAAGAGTTTAGAGATTTAAATGTAAAGATAATAGAACCAGGAACCTACTATATGTTTAACACCTATTAAAGGGAATATTATTAGCATCATGGTAGTGCCTATGAGGCCAGTCATGTCAGAAGTGTTTTGAATATGGTAGAAAACAGACACAAAAGATGACACAAATTTCTCCTGATATTCTTCTCCAGGAGCACGAGCAGCTTCTGGGGCATGGAAAGCCATATGTACTTTGCTCCAAGGCACCGAATGTGACACAGCTCCAGGTTCAGATGTGGCAATGCAAGGGGGACCATTTTGGAGGGTTAACTCAACCGCTGACAGCCTTTGCCAGTCCAGAATACCTATAGAAAACATACTGGATGGGTCTATGAAAACCTTCTTATTCCTGGAACAGCCAGGACAAATACCATCAACTGCACCTTAATTATAGCCACAGAAAAGAATTGGGAATCAGAGCTTTTATGTCTTTCGACTGGCTTTGATAAGCTGTAAGTGCAAGCCCTGGTGCAGGAGATCTGATCTTGCACCTTGGACTGTCTTTTCCCACTTGTGGGGAAGACGTTTTAAGAGCTGCTATCTTTTCTAGTGAACAGAGTTGCATTTAACCCTCATTTTGCCCAAGTATAAACACCTAGCACAGCACATGGCAAGGAAGAGCCACTTGCTCACTCCTACATGCTAAATGCACATGAAATATCTGCAGTATGGGGTCTTACAAAGGAAAGAAACCTTAAAACAAAACTGGAGGATTAACAGTAGTATCCAAATATCAGTAACTATTTTTCCCCATTCTTTCAGGGGAAATCTCCTAACCCATTCTCTTGTCAGGTGCTGAAGGGAAATTATGGTGCTCCCTGCTGGATATACCTGTCTCGTTATAAAAAACTGCTCTCTAAAGAAACAGAGCCACTCCCTGGAAATCAGAAGACATCTCGACAAAAACAGCTTTATACCATGGCTGAGACTGGGAAAAATTTGGAGAAAGCTCATCAACAGAATAGAAAAAAATGACTGCTGTGTCAAGTATTGCTCTCCATTTTGCTGTGCGGAGCGCTCTTTAACCCTGAAATTAATTAGAAACAACACACACTTGTGGTTCCCCTCAAGGCAATGAAAACTAACTAATGTACATATGCAATAACTTTCCTTTTAGTGAGAAATTTTATTAGGCTATTTCTATTTTGAGCCAAAATACAGTGTACACGTCAGATGGCAAGAGCTCTGAAAGCGGCAAGACTGGACCAAGTAACTAATGAATTTTGAATATGTTTATGAAGGGACATTCTGCCATATTTCAGGGCTTGCGTTCAAGACTGAATGATGACTCAGTGAGACCCTGCCAGAAGATTTCTTAAGAAAAAAACTGGATGAGTCCCTGGGGTTTCCTGCCACCCAAGTTCCTGGTATCACCACCTAGTGCCGGGCACGCATCTCCGATCAGACCGTCTCCGGCCAAATTTGATGACAGTAACTTCTAGTTTCTTTGAATTCAGTGAGGAACCTACAACTGGCCAGGACCAGGCCTGCTCAAGGGCTATCCAAGGCCTCTGTCCAAATGAGATCTGCCTCTTTCCAAAGACTTGGAATTCAAATGTTTTTCTGGCATTCTCAGACACTTACGTCCCACAGAATTAAGTGGCAATTCAGCAAAGATGGCAACGCAGCTCTCAAGGCAGGGAGAATTCAGAAGATGCACAAGGTACCTCTTCAGAGCATGGTTTGGGTTTGCAGAAGGTCAGGTTACAATGTTTGCTAGTCCTTGACTAATGAATGATGCCATTTCCAACACAAAGTCTAAACATTTAACAACACTTAGGTAACCAGTATTGCAAAACACATATTTTTCAAAAGCCTTAATAATGGAGTATGAAAAAATAAATAAAAAATAAGTCAGGAATAAATGTATTCTGTATTTTCTCTGTATTCCTACCGATTATTTTTTAAAAAGTCTTTACACTGTAACCACAATCTGATTTTTTTTCTCATGAGGTCTATGAACTTTTCTTCTGGAAGAAAGTTAAGACTTATATTTTCACCTCTTTCCAAAAGCAAAAAGTACTACGAAAACTCCGAACATAGATCCATGCTAAGATCCCTCCAGCTGGCAATGCTGAACTCTTACATGAACCATGCCTGGGCCCTGCGCTTGCCTCTCGCTCACCCTGCGAGTCCGCGGCTCAGGAAAATCACTCCAGACAAGTCACCGCTACCAGAGACGGGCTGCTGCTTCCAAACGCTTCAGAGCGGGATGCAGAGACGTCATTTTAACCCAGCCAAATACAGAGCAGCTCTCAACTGTTTACACTTTTTCTCTGAAAAATCTTTTCCCTCTGAAACACCTGTTAAAGTTGTATAGCTGTGAAATACAGATGTACGAATTTTTGATTTTGCACAATTTCCTTCTCTTTCCCAACTCATTTTCAACCTCCCCATCTCGCATCCATTATCAGCAGCCAGGCAGCAGCTCTCTAAAATCATTTTCTTTCTTAAATGATGTTGGAATAATGCTAACAAGATTTTTTTTTTTTTTGATCATCAGATTACTGTTCTCATGTGCATCAAAATTGCATTAAGGGTCTGATCCTGCAATTGTGGTTTCATTCAGTGAATCCAAAGGTGTCTCTTCCCCTGAGCTGCAACGCCTGGGCTCGGCACCACTTATTACTCATAAGCGGAGCCTAGGACAGATGGGTAAACATCCTCTCCCCATCCCATCCCATCCCATTTCTAAGGAGAAGACACCAGACTTGACTGAGGGATGGCTTCAGCAAGCTTGTCCCTTTACTTTCAGGAATGGGGCTATGCCTGGGAGGCATGGGATTTGGCAACCTGGCAAGATAAAGCAGTTACCTCAAAAATATTGATCGTTTCAGGACGCATCCACTCAATGTTCTAGGAGGACAACCCGATGCAATGAGTTAAACTGATGGACGGAGGCTTGTGGCGGCCAGTCTGCGTATGAAATGCAGCTAGAGATGACCTGGGGGACAAACTTTGCACTGGTCAAGGTGCAAGTCCCGCAGCCAGTTTGCGTTGCCTCAGGTTAAGTGGTTAAGTGCCTTGCAGAAGCAAGGGCTACCGCAGTGGCTGGCTGGGGCGGCAGCAAACCTGCCTAAAATCCCTGGAGAACAAGTGTCCTGAGCTACTGCATCGCCTCTACCGCTAGCGGCCGAGGCAAACCTGGCCCCATGGCGTGTCCGGTGGTCACCGAAACGCCCCAACGAGGCTGGAGGGATCCAGCAAAGCAACAAAATCACCAGCCGGAGGGCACCGCTCCGCAAGATGCGCAGGCACCAGCCGGAGCCCTGAGAGAAGCCCCCAGGGACTCAAACGGGCTGCACGGAGGAAATCACCAACGTCAGTGGAAAAGGGGGAAGCGAGAAGGGAGCTCTGCTCTGTAGAGGACAGCAAAGCGCTGCCGTGCAGCGCGGCGGGGAAGGCCGGGCCAGCCCGCACGGCGCGGCGGGGAGCGCGCGGAGGCACCGCGGCGCTGGGCGCAGCGCACGGCAAGGCGAACCCCAGCGCGGAGGCGGGAAAATAAAAACAGAACATTCAGCGAGGGGAAAAAAAAAAAAAAAAAAGAGGCACTTTTAAGTGATCTCAGCTGCAACAACTAACACAGCCCAGCTGTTACAAGGTGCAAACTGAAAGTCTCGGGCAAGATCAACAGCTTGACCAGCTCTGCTCACTTTTGAGCAGCGCTGCACCTAGGACTGTGTGCCAGTAGATGGTGTTTTTATTTTAACCAAATAGTTACCCGCGCACAGGCAGAGCGCCCCGTAACACTGCTGTTCTGTTCTGCACCCACCGCACTCTCTGAATACTCTTTTTTTTTTTTTCTCCTGAATTTTTCCTTTCCCCTCCCCTGCCCTCTGGTGACATGTCACAGAGGATGACTCTGACCAAGGTGGCACTCATGCTTGGGCACTACGTGCAATCCATTCTTCATATTTGCACTTCAGAGCAGGGGCTCTTGCAGCCAAACACGATCCCATGTTTGTAAGATCAGTGGGAATACCAGGATGCTTCCTCATATGCTGGCACAACACATCAGCTGCAGGTTTATCCAAGTCCTGATAGACCTTCACAAAGGTCCCTGTCCTCATGACCAAGTGACAACAGCTTGGAGCCTGTGAGTCTCAGGGTTCCCAGAGAGGCAGCACTACTCCAGAGACAGGTTAGTGCTTTAGATCAAGACACAGTATGCCCAAAGCACAAAATGTCCAATCTAAGCTGACTGGTGACGCATATGAAGAAAAAAAGGTACATGATCATGAGACAGTTCATCAGCAGGCTGCACAAAACACCTCGGCACAAAACTCGAGGGCTACAGAACATGCTATTGCAGTACACAAGGAGACTTCAAAACACACATACTTACTGAATTTAAAGGACTAACAACAAAGTTTTATGCTAGCACACTGACTCACAAATGATTAAAGCATTCCTTCAGCATAAATTGTATTTTGTAGGGTTATTTTCCTCAAATTATGCAACAAAAGTGGATGTGTCCACAGGAGTATCAAACTCTTCGATTTCTGCTCCTGCAAGCTTTGGCAGAGATAGTCCCGAGTCTAAAACTTGGGATCTGAGAGATGTGGCCTCAACCCCAAAACCAAATTCAGCTAGATCTGCCAAGCCAGTATTACAGACTTGTTCTCCAGAGCATCAGGGGGCTTCAGCTCATAGAAAGTGGCACTGGGTGGCACTATATAGAGTTTGTTCTCTAGGATAGAATTCAGAGATTTGTCTGAAAGTTTAAAGATTGATTCACCTCAGCCTTTTGGGTGAGATGTCCATCCTTACTATTTCAGGTGACAAGGAAAGGTGCCCCATGGACTACAAATCCCTCAGCTATTTCAGACCTACTTCTCCAGCACTTTCATAAAAGAATTATAGTGCACTCATATATTTCAAGGTAATGTAATTCAGCTTCTGTATCAGGGTTTGGCAAGTCCTGTATTTAAGAGGCAGTAAGTCTGTGGCGAATTTATAGCTAATTGATCATACACTCAAGCTGAGCAGCACTCAAGATTTAATACTAGCAGCTCTACAGCTTTTCCTTTGTTTCTAGATGACAAATCAATTTTTTCCTGACATGATGTCCAAAACATTTTCACATATGCAGTTCTCTTAGCAGCAGGACAGAATCTTAGTTGCATTTGCTTCTTGAAGTGCCTCTGTAATATTAGAGTTCCATTTTTATCTGAAAGGCATGAAAACAGTAACCCTAAAGCTGCTCTAGGAGCAACTGGTTCCAACATTTGAATAGATGTGGCATGGTGCTGCGGGGCTGTTTTCTCTATATTACAGCTGGTTTCATCCCAAGGCTGCAAGAGTGGTAGGAACTTGTTCACATCTGGCTACAGAAGATCTTACAAACATTCCTGATGTGACTCAGCATTAAAAGACTATCTATCCCGAATCTTAAAGTCTTCTTCAAGAAGATTTTTCATTTGTTTACTCTCAAGCAACACTTTTCAATCAGGTGTAGCAACCAGCAGAATAAATTAGCCTCAGGATCAAGCCCTTAATGCTGCGTTTGTATACTCTGACACCCAATTGCAATTATCTCCCTTCCCTAGCTTGAGATACAAAACGTCCTGCCTGCCAAGAACAGCCCAGCAGACAGTTATGCCTGTCTTTGCTTGATGCAGAATGATTTTCCACTGTAGATTCATTATGTCATTGAATTCAGTCACGGGAATATTAACATTTTCACACATGTGGGAACTCATCTTGTGAATGCAAAGCTCATTTATTACAGCGATTTCTTTAGAGGCGTCAGTATGCTCGATTTAGAAGGAGGTTTATAATAAGGAGAGATTCTTAAGTGGTGTAAATCAGTATAATTCCATGAAACCATGCAAACCAAGAAAAAATCTCAAGTATGGGGTCCAGACAGTTTAATGTCAGTAGTTGTTTTCTATTTTTTTTCCTTTTTTTTTTCCCCTCCCCACTCTGGTGTCTTGAGCAATTTAAAATATAATTCAACAGAGGGAACTTTGGGACTTTGTAGCAGGGTGGCTTTTGATTGCTTACTCTGAACTCACTAATGTTCTCTGATAAGCTTGAGCAATTTAAAGAGATGGGATATCTCCAAAGTCACATTGGAAGATGAATGACCTCTGGACAGTGGCACTAAAGCAAGACCTGACTATATAGCAAAGCAGGACATAAGTAAGACATAAATGTGATTCTGAAAAATATGGCATGCGCTTATGGCAGCATCATATTTAAAGCATGTTTTTATTTTAGAACATAATATTGGTATTTCTAGAAAACATGAACATGAATTTTCATGCTTATGAAATGCTCACGCAGTTAACGACTCTAGATTTAACTCTAAACACAGAAGCTTTTGGTCAGATATTCACAAATCTGTGCAACAGGAGAAAATGAAACAACATCGGCTGCAGTTTCGAACAAACACGTGCAAACTCTTCTCCTTAGAACATCGGCCACTAATTATCTAGGTCAGCAGAAGAGGGAGCTACATTTTTATTAAGAAGTTTAATACCACAGCAGCTCTCTTCACAGATTTCACAGCTATGGGCTGGTGCTAAAATAAATAAGAATAAAAAAGAACTCTCATTTTACTTAAAATAGTAAGACAAAGTCTTCCTGCTGGTTGATCCTATCGTCTACACAGCAATTTAACACTGAAAGCCCAATAAAATGCTATTTCACAGTTTCCTGGAAAGGTACTGAATTTAAAGTTTCAAATAAAACAAATGAAACAATTCAAATGAATTGATCTTTTTCCACATATGAAAGTAGATATTAAAGACATAATTCTGCTGCGTTTTATACCTTATGCTGTCATTAATATAACTGCAAAGAATTGTAACCATTTGACTTAATTCCTCTATGTGAGGAATCAACTCACAAGTATATTTAAGGAACCTCTTAGCAGACCTTATTCTGAACAGTCATCTCAGTGTTGTTCACAAGAGCCCAACACCTGGTTGCATCTTTTAACTTTCGTTCATACAAAACCATAGGACCAAGTTCCTTTCTCAGCCGAAGCTGCCCCTTTCCTCTGAAGTCAGCTGCAAAAAAGTTTGAAAATGTAGAACAAGTCCAACCTGATGGGGAATTAAACATCTGAAATTGCTAATCTGTTTGAAAGGGCCCTCAAAAAAATCTGATTTTTGAGTACCTGAAAAGCACTACTGAGGTGGAAATACAAAAGAAAGACCCTCTAAGTGTAGGTATGGCTCCTTCAGTTTGTGGCTACTTCACCCAGCACGTACCTGTACGTACAAAGGAAGGCCGATGGGTTACTTTGGCCCCAAAACGTGAGCCCACTCTGCTCTCCCAACGAATCATAGAACCCTTATGGTCGGAGAAGACCTTCAAGGTCATCCAGCCCAACTGTAGGGAAAGGATGCCCGGCAGGGCCAGCCAGGATCCCAGCTCCCAGTTGCTCTGGTGGATGAGCGGACTGGCCGGCTGGGAAGTCTGCTGCCGGTGAGCAACACGGCGCCCAGATTCCCAGATTAGGGTGACGATTTCTCCCATACACCCACAGCCATGCGAGTGGCACATTCTCTGGGAGCAGACAGACGTCGGTGCACATAGGGATGCCCTGCGCTCTCCTCCCATCAGCACGACCCTGCGCCACGCTGCTGGGACCAGCGTGCAGGACACGGTGCCGTACGAGCCAAGTCTCCGGCTGGACCAGGAGACGCTGTGTCGGGGATAACAAGTGCCTCTGTAAGCTGCATCTGTACCACCAGGGACTTTCCATCATCTGCAGGGATCCAGCTCCACTTTACCCCATAAGGCAGAGCTGGCTGCGCTGCTCGCCCTCAGCAACCGTCGCGTGGGCGTCACCCACATAAATCACACCCAACGCATGCTGGCATTTGCGCCTTTAGAGTTCACGTTTTCAAACTCTTCTTCACAACCACAAGAGCTAAAAACCCTCTTTTTACATGAAAATTGGGGTTCTTTCCTGACTGCTAGTACTTGTAAACTGGAACTTCAGATCATTAATGGACTTTTTAATGGACTCAAAGACTGGAGATGAGCTCTCAGGGGCTCATGAGAGTTTGCTGGTTCCTAGCAGCCTGGGGGCGAGTGGAGGGTCTCAAGTGGTGCGATGCCCTTTGGGACACTCATGTGAGGTCCCCTCGGTGCCAGGGCTGCTGGGCACCATGGGGGTATCTGGACCAGCTCCATGTTACCACCATCCATCCGGCACTGACCCAGGACATCCCACCCGGAGGCCAGCGGAGCCCTTATGCAAGCCCCTCTACAAAGCACATTGTGGTTACTTTGTCCACTCATCTCGTTCTCGTGTGACTGGAAAAAACCCTCCCACTCTGCCAGCTTTAAAACGGCTCTGTAATGGGAGCCTGTAATTTAACAAAAAGTCCAATTAGGAACTCCTCCGTGCTCCCCTGTGAAATGACGCCTTTGGAGAGTCAAGGATCTTGCACCACAACAATCAAGGCTCTTACACTTATAAGCAAATGGTATGTCTTTGGGGTATTTATCTGGGTCATTAAATAAACAAAGCACAAGCAACACAATGGGGCCACTGCCTTATTGTCTAGGGGATACTTTTACGCAAATATTTCAGCTGCAGATGGTAAATAGAGCTTCAAAGAATACTGATATCTAGCTGCAAAACAGCTGAGTCAGGTGCATTTAGTAAAGTGAAGGGATCCAAGCACTAATTACAGCAGGGTTGCACCAAGATTAGTTCTGTATCTGACATGTTTTAAAAGCAGGCTTAAATCACTGCCTAAATGAATTGGATAAACCTGCATGAGCTTCACCCAGAGACATTTTTATTGTGCCTGAAGAAGAAAGCAGCAAGAGATATGTTGAGCATGTTGGAAGATCTGCCTCCCGTTTCTGAGAATCGGCACTGATTTTACCTGGAGCTCTGACTAAGTTGCTGAAAAGTTTAGTCACTCGCAGGTGTTTTGCTGCCATCTGTCAACAGCCGATTATTGCAGACCTGTTTACTCAGTCAAGAGCTGTGAGAGAGAACTTGCTATCTGTGCTCAATCTCTTTATACAGCTCCTGCACATCTTCCCCCAGAACCAACCTGCCCCAGGGCGTTGGGAAATTGCAATCCGCATCCCTAGATGAGCTTCGCAGCTGGCCCCTACCTCTGTGAAGTTCTCCAACTACAATTCTGGCTCAGAGTCCTGAATTTGGAGACTTAATTATAGCACTATCATTCAGAGCGAACTCTTCGCAGGCTGGGGTATTGCCATTACTTGCCAAGCGCACCCACACCCTGGTCCCGGTTACGTGCATTACTGACCTCAGCTGAACCAGAGGAGCAAGGAGGCCAGCCCTGGTCAGGAATCTCTTCCCAAAAACCTGGCTTTGCTGGAAGATGCAGATCAGAATCAAAATTATTTCAGAGGTCCTTAGTGATCTCACTGAGCTCCAGACTGCTCCTGCTTCACCACCAGTAGCTCTTGGTGCTAGTGGGACATCTCCATATCCAAGTGCCCTCACAAGGATGCTGACCACCCAAGGGCCAGCTGCAACCACTATAGAAGATAATTCCTGCTTTAATTGGGTGAGAACTTAAGCAGGTGCCAAAGGGCCTTGCAGGATACAGGGTCTGAGCCGCAGGGTTTTCACCCACAGTCAAGTCTCAGCAAGGCAACGTGCTGGTATGGAAGGAGTTGGATACTAAAAAGCTTTTACTTACATTCGTGATACAAAACACTTGAAAATCTGCCCCTGAGCAATGTGATAACCCGGCCATAAATAATATGCAGCCTATTGCATCTGAGCATTACCACTGGATTTTGCTAATGTGGGCAGGATTTTATTAAATGCATTTTTTGTACAGGAGCTCCTGTAACTAATGATAGCTTTTTTTTCCACAACCTTCAAAGAGTATGTCCAGGTTTTTCTTTCTAAGTACAAGCAGCACAGGGTTTATTTCAATCTGGTTATGTTACTTTAAGCGTAGAAACTCTAACCTTGTTCAACAACATTTTGCAAAGTGGATGTGACGATACCCTGGGCATCAGTCATGTCAGGAGATATACATGCCAAACCTAAGACTTCCCAGGCTTTCAGCCTCTCTGCCTCCCTGAATCACCCTCCTCATCAACAACAGTGGAGGAAGTTAGCCATGAAGGAATAGAAAACAGGGAAATGCTCTACGTTAAATTGTCCCGGTGTTAGGAAACAAGGTTCAGCACCTTCCTATACAGTGCTATCCCATTAGTAATACTTTCATTTGATTAGACTGATCCATTGGCTCCTAGTCCATATTACTTAACCCTCAAACCATTATGCCCTATTGAAAATAATTGGTAATGACAGTTTCAGGTTTAATATTTAATACAGTGGTTAAATGGCGCTGTAGTGTTTGTGGTTATAGCTTCCATCAACTAATAAGCAAGCAGGGAGCAAAATGCTTTTTTCCTCAGCTGTTACATTAGCAGAGAGCTAAACACTGTGTTACTCATAACAAACTTAAACATTTTCAGAAAATCTGTTCCCCAAACTAATTCCAGTATTACGGTTTTGGAGTATATATGGAATATATGTTCTTCCCTATGTGATGATGGAAGAAGGAGGTTGGGGAAGCGCAGGGGTAACATGGCAGTGATATATCCTAAGTAATGACAAACATATGCAGCTTTGTCCTGCAAGGGCTCACCCACCTGTACAAATTTTGGGTCAGGTTACCTGGTGTCTCGCCAGTAGCTTCAAAAGAGTTTTATTTATTTACTCTAGCCAAGAATTTGGCGCTCTATTTTTTAATCTGCCCACATCTTTCACCTCCTCCCGTAGCGCTTGTTCTCCCAGGGTTTTTGCCATTAACACTCCCAGCTCGGATGATTACTACATTAAGCGGGATTCCAGGCGAGGGTGGGGCTCACTCCCAGCAAATTAGTCAACGAGAGCTCCGCTCCCCCATGGCTCCGATCCCACTGGCATCTGAGCGAGCTTGTACGTACGGCAATCGCTGATTTACTGGAAAGAGACCCCTACATGGAGCGGAGGAGATAAAACAAACTCCGAGGCACCTGAATTCCACAGAGAACTGGCGTTCTCTGAACGTCTTCTGCTTTTCACTGGTGCCAGGCACTGCTTTGGCAAACCTCTCCTGCTCGTGTCCACGCACTCAGCTTCGTATGCCATGACCTTGGGTGCATAAGGCCTATAAAGGCTGCATGTACAGCCAGAGCATATGCCATGGAGCAGATCTTTCAAAGAGCAAGATATGTCCCAAAATGCACCATCCACCATCCTCTCTAATTTCGTTTGAGGCCTATAGAGTACTAAGCCTGACAATCTGAATCCTTAAAAAGGACCTCCCTATGCGTTCCATTACTACTGGAATTTGGTCTTGCAAATTCTTCCCCACACTGAAGCGGAGAATATTTGAGAAAGCTCCACAGAAGAATTCACTCTTTCAGAGATGGAACTCCTAATTCCACAGAGCACATAGAGCTGGACCTCAGAAATATTAAGGAATAAGTCACCACTTACAATGCAACTGTCTCTTATCCAACCAAGAATACATTGAAATGGACTTCCTGAGAGAGATGGTCAAGGTTAACGTCATAGAACCCAAGGTGGGAAAGGAAACGTTGAAACCTCTGAAGCTGCACATTATAACAGAAAGATCAATTTACCAAAAAGGGAAGTAAGATTGCTGGGTGGACCCAACGCTTAAAATGGACTCTGCATTGTTTTTGAACTTATTTAGAAGCATGATGGAGGAACACAGCTTTGTTTCCATTTATAAACATCCCAAATGACAACCTGAATTTAGGACTTGAGAAGTGCCAGGATGAGCTAACTCATATTCTTAGGTGCAGCATGGGCAGTCAGGCAAGACGAAGTTGAAGTGTGTTATTAATTCCCTGTCATGTTCATCCAGGGCCTGTTTCCCTCATTTATACCCGCACCCACCAGTGATATCCACAGCCTCAGTGCTCCCCTGGGCCATCTGCACAGGACCTAGGCCTTGCCACTCAATGTCCCTTCCTACTGCTACCTGCTCGTTAGCAGCATTGTGATAACACGTATGCTTCGTGTCACGAGCCATGGCAGCAGCAACATGGCAAATGGCTTCTCCTTGGGAAGGATAGGGCCTTCCTACGCCTCCACTTTTCCATGAGGGCTGCAGAGGGTCAGGAAGCCTCATGCAGTTGGCTACTTGCTTCTTAAGACTTTCTCAAAATAAAGCTGTAAAAAAATAAAGCTGTATAAAACTGGGACAGTGAGCTGGGCCTGTTTAGCCTGGAGAAGAGAAGATTGAGAGCAGATCTTATCAATGTGTACAAATACCTGAGGGGAGAATGTAGGAAGGATGGGACCAAACTCTTCTCCGTGGTGGCCAGTGAGAGGACAAGGCATAATGGGCACAAGTTGAAACACAGGAAGTTCCATCTTCACGTGAGGAAGAACTTCTTTCCTTTGAGGGTGCCAGAGCCCTGGAACAGGCTGCCCAGAGAGGCTGTAGAGTCTCCTTTTGTGGAGATCTTCAAACCCCCCTGGATGCCACCCTGTGCCACGTGCTCTAGGTGTCCCTGCTGGAGCAGGGGGCTTGGACTAGATGATCTCTAGAGGTCCCTTCCAACCTCAACCATTCTGTGAATCTGTGAAAATAGACCCAGTCAGCAACTGAAATCTCTAGTAACTACAAATTAGTGTATCTTTCATTTTTACCTATTCACAAAAAATGAAATGCACCTTCAGTACCACATAAATCCAATTTAAACTCTCAGAATAGGCTCTAAGTAGGACTTAAGTAGTGCGGAGGCTGTTAGGCTGACCCTCTACACTGGGGTTAATTTCATCCAAAAGCTTTTCCGCGAGATAAGGAAACAATCTTTCACTTACAAAGTGCTTGAGGAAACCAAGAAACAGCAAAAGAATCTGCCTGCTTTGAAAGCTTTGCATCTCACCTCTGCACTCAATAGAGAGACGTGTTGTGTTGACGTACTGTAGATTATACCTTAGCCAAACGGTGAAGTTAAAAGGAAACAGGATCCCTTGACACTTTTAGACAAACCATAATACGGCACTATCATTAAATGAAGTTTACAGAAGGGTTCTATTTACATGTCTGCAGAAAATAGAACAGGGCGCAGGATGCTGATTGCAGTGTAAATGTTACCGGAGGGGCTGAACGGCACTTGCTGAAGGTTCGGAAAATCTAGTGCAAACAAAACAAAGAGCAGAAGAAGGCCTCATTATCCCGAGCACCGCGACAGCCGCCAGCTTCGGCGGGAAATGGAGCTGCTTTCATTACCAAGGAGCTTGGTTAGGCCACAGAAATGGAGGGCAAGCTCGGGGTTAATGGGAGATATTCGGCAATTCAAGGGCTGGCTGTGAAAAGGAAGCTCCGTGCTGGAAGAGCATGAAACGGGCCTAGATACAACTCAGTCTCTCTGCTGGCTTCTTCCAGCCAAGGTCTCCAGGACTGGAGGGGTCAGTGAGAAGGTGAAGAAGGGGACATCACTTTGGCCATCGCCACCTCGGGAGGGAACTACTGCTCCCATGCCAAACCCACCTCCGTCGCACGAGCCTGGGTCATGATGTGTGTGTGCAAGTCTGGCGAGGCCGCACCAAAGAGGTGAGGGGTGAACATGGGCAGCGAATCTACATTCGGGTTTTGCTTCTGGAGGGAGGCGGAACAGGGAGGCAGGAAATACCAACTAGACAACTTTCTAGACAAAGAAAAAGAAAATACACCTTGTTAGGAGGCAGGTGAATTTGGGTACACACTAATTGTTTCTAGTTTTAATGACAAAAAAATGCAAAAGGAACCAAAAAATCCCATTAGTACTGGTGACAGCAGGATGAAGACATCAAGCCTAGATTATTTACACATCAGAGTTATTTATAGCCAGTGCTGTTCTCTTATTTTATCTTACCTCCAGAAACATTTTCAACGAGGCTGTGTACAAAGCACTGCTGTAGAGGTGAAGGCCATTGGTAACTTCAGCTGTTTGCAGCCAGCTTGTTCTACCCACACACTCAAGTAACCCTAAAATCACCTCCCCTCGTGACTAACCCAGGGCTGAAACGAAAGTGGTGCCTTAGAGGTGGAAAGCTCGGCGTTGCCCAGCCCAGAGGCAGCGAGTACCGGCTTGCACGACTCTCGTACAGTGAGCAGGGCCAGGCCGCTCACAACAACGGTGCCTCTTGACCCTTATTTATTATATGGAAGTTTGTATCGCTGGGGTTTGTACTTCACCCAAGATTTACCTGAATTTGACCCACTTGCAAGTCTAGACATTGCTCCGACTGCCTAGATTCAATGCTTCATTTTATTATACAGTTATTAAGCCCCAACACTGCGAAGATCTGTTGCAAATGCCTTTTTTTGTCAGAGGAAGTTGCCCGTGAGGCCTTTGCATCAGAGATGTGCCGTGTCACACACGCAGCAGGACCACGTGCAGCAGCCGCGTTGTCATTAACCTCCCTTTAGTGGGTAATAGGGTGAAACATGTCAGTGAACCATAAACCCAGGCTGATTTAGAAGATAAATTGTAATGGCCCAGAAGTAGCTGCTAGTCTTTCCTGTCAATACTTCACCCTTAAAAAAATTCCCTAAATACTTATTAATACTATGAGATGTAATGGCTGTCAATAGCAGTTATTTTAAGGAGTCCCCAAACACATTACATAATCTGCATTTAAAAAGTCCATCTAGCCAAGGAGTCGCGGAGGAGACATTGTCTCACCTCTCACGTGCTCCTGGGAAAAGCTCTGCTTTTTCAGGCTAAACCTAACCCTGTGCCTACCTGAATCGTGCTGCACTTTAGGGCCAGAAGGCACAACAGGCAGAAATTTGGGGAGTTGCTACCTGATGGTAGATGGATGCTTCTCTGGCACGGTGGCTGTCAGAGGCTCCTGCTCCCTTGCAGAGCTGCTGGGAGAAGCACGTGCTGGGAGCAACTGGGAGCTTCCGTGAGCATCGTGGGCCCAGCAAAACTCCTCCTGTGACCGCACGGCTGTGAGCACGAGCGGAGGTGCAGCCCTTGCTCAGTCCCCACTGTCAGACCAGGGTTTGTGGTTCAATAACAGTTCCTCAGCACTGCTGCGCACAGGCTCCACTGGCACTTCGACAGCGGGCTTGATCTAGGCCCGTAGGCAGCTCCAGGAGCATCACCATCAATGGAGATTAACACTGGCTTCAGGAGGGTGATGAGATGTATGTAACATGGGGATAATAATAATTACCAGGCATCTTCAAGAAGGAAGTGGAATTACTTTGTCGCATAATAAGTATTAAGTATCAGTGTTCATTATCAGTATTTAGGACTGCCATTCTTGGATTAGCCAAGCAAGCAACGTGCAACAAATAGGACACCTACAGTGGAAGTGAAATCCTTAAGTCAGCAATGGAGCCCTAGTGCAATCCTGAGTATCTTTCAGGTACCATCCATCTCCTCCACCTCTCTGCCAGGGCAACATGTTACACTATTGCTGTATGTCAACAGCATTGGCAGAAGATAGCAAACCTAAGACACCTTGAACTTCCGGATTTCACTCAGCAAAGAGAGGGACAATCCCAGATTTGTGGCAAGACCGGACAAGTAAATACACTATAGACAGAAGCAGCTGTACATCTAAACCATGCAACCACAGAGAGGATAAAGGCTTGGTCATTTTTCATGCAGTTTTTTCAAACACACCCAGGTACAATTCCAACTGCATGGAAAAGCATGGGCAAAAAGCAAAACCAAACTCACAACTGGAGCTGTCTGGATAAACTAAATCCACACAAAGGCACTTTTGACTTTACTCAACTACACACACACACAGATGATGCTTTTGAGACAATTCGTGCAACTAACCGTGTTCACAGGCATGCTTACAGATCAAGGCTTATACGTGCTCCGTCCTTCCAGACTAAGTCTATAAAAGTGGATTCTTAGGCCTACTTCTATCTGCAATGCCAAAACTTACAACTGAAGGCCCTGAGCAACATATCTCCAAATACTTAAGTGCTTGGAAACTACTATTCTACATACAGTTCTTGAAGAAGGAAAAAATAGAAGAACAGGGACAAGAAGTAAAATTCCTACAATTGATTTGATAATAAAGTTTTTTAATGCCATATTAAAATGTTATATTTTGATTTTCAAAATATATTTTAGGAAACAGCAGGGATGCATGTGCTCTGCAGTACATGCCCCACCACCAGCAGCAGCTCTATAAAGACCAGGAATTACTGAGTTCCTGTCTGTTGTTGGGCATCTTTCCAAAGCACGTTTTTTAAAAGGGGCATGTTTCAAAGTATATTTTGATATACCTGAGTCGTCCCGGCAAAGCAGAGCTTCTGAGCGGAGACACCATCTTTCATTACACTGATATGAGAAGTCTGAAAAACTCTGGGACACAACAGGATCCTGGTGAAGTGACAGCAGCATCTTCCATTGACAGGAATAGTACAAGCCCGTTAATTCACACCACAAAACATTTTGGAATATGATGAAATTATATCTATTCTAGCATAGGCAGTGGTAACTATTAGTTTGGAGGTGCCTGTTAAAGCATCACTAATCACAAGTTTGAAAAGGTGGTACTTTAGAAGTTAGAAGAGAGTCCCTTCTTCTTTGAAGGGCCTGAGAGGTCTCCATTACTTTAATGAAAACATGATATACTGAGACTTCTGTTTCTCTTATAATTCTTAGAAATCAGGAATATTGTGTGAATCATGGTCTCCTGCAAATGCAAATTTATTGCTTGAACTAGTGTTTTCTAGTCTTGAGGCACTCCTGGGAACCAGGGTACACTTCTGGGAGAGTTAAATGAGGAAGGTCCATTATCCACTGGAATGCTAACCAGAACTCTCCAGGGCAAGATAAATCAATGGTAAATACAAATCTTACCACGAAAATGTATGTTATTTCCAGTTCAGTGCAGTCGAAAGCACATCGTTCTGTTGAATTAAATAGGAATTGTAATAATATCACACCATGCAGTAGAAATAGCAGTAGGTGAAGCTTCCTCCATGAACCCAAGGAGTGATGCAATGGCAGCTTGTATGGGTATAATTGTATATTTTGCTAGAATCAAAAATAAAGGTTTAAATGTATTATTAAATTCCTTGCTTGGAGGCAGGCATTCGCACACCTACAATTATTTTAATTGCATGTTCCAGATTTTTTTTGTTGTTTTTCAAAATTTTATGACAGAAGCTGAAGTTAAAATGAATACCTCGCAACATATTTTCCTGAGTTACAGCAATAAGTTTTTCTCTTTGGGTAATGGAGTGGTTTGTTCAGAACGTTATATTTTTAGTTTTATGGAAAGGTTTTGGAAAACACTGCGCCAAACAAAACATGTGTAGCAACCAATATGCAAACTATCATAAATTAAGTAAGTCTGGAGAGCAGAAAAGAACAAGCCTGGTAGCCGAAGACAACCTTACAGTCTAGGAAGAGGTGACAACAGATTTGTGCACTGACTAGAAGTATGTAAAAGTACTAATTTTTATGGCAGCCTTTAGAGTACTTGTGAAATTTGCGCCATTCTGCTTTGCTCGCACTTGGCATCCCCAGAGCACGGACCCAGCAGTGTCTTCAACGGGTGGCTCTGGGCTCAAGGCTCCGTGACGGCAGCCAGAGCATGTGTCTGCCTATTCTCCATCTGCAGATCCCACAAACCACCGAGACCTGCGTAATTCCTCTGACTCTGGTGGTATTTTTCCCGATTTATAGCAAACTAAGTGGAATGGCAACTGGGTCAAAGCCCAGGGGAGGTTGCACACATTGCTACTTTCCACCCCATCCCACTGGGGCAGGAGGCTGGAATAGCTCACATTCCCACGGCAAGGACACCTCCTCCAAGGAAAAGTACTCACATATAGGCAGATCCTGAATTTCATTACGCTTAATGCATTTGCAGCCAATTGAATTTGATAGAAAGCCTTTCCCGGGTAGTATTTAAACTCATCAAGAACACTAATCAATGGCTGGTAGTTAAATGCATTCTTAACTTTTTATGGACATTGTCCTTATGCCATGTGCTGTGATGTCTTTATAAGGAAATCATTAAGGAAAATCACAAAGATTAATAAAAATATAAGGTGAATTGGACACAAGGGGTTCCATTAAACAGAACAGGACTATGGACAAATGAGGCTCTGCGGTATTTTGAACCGTAATGCTTTCAGGGGGTTGTGCCCTGCTGTTTGCTGGCCTTTTTCATAGCTCTTCCTTGCACAGCTGCACTGAATTCATGTAAAACAGGTTGGTCCCAGGATAAGCCTCGAACTGGGAGGAGGAAAATAGCACATGTTTCAACTCTCCCTCCTGGAAAGAACACGAACCCAGGACTTAAAAATAAAACACAGAAATTAGAAACAACCCCTTCCTGTCCAAAGGCAGAGTTTACAGCTGGAAAGTGCCACGAAACCAGTGACGGGCCATCTTATAAGAAAACCATCTGCATGAGGGAACAGTACTTTTTTGTCAACCAAAGACCACTAAGCCACCAGCGGCCCCCAACTCCGTCATGTGTCCTTTGAGCATCCTTGTTATTCCAGGAGGTCAACCATTCATGTCTCCCAGGCAGCAAGGACAAAGTTCTGACCTGCAGCTATTTTCTCCACACGCTAATCTTCAACACAGCTACCAGGGCTGCACTTGAAGAAGATGGTCCTGGGATGCTGAGAGGGACCTGTATGCTAGAGACCAGGGCCCGGTGCAATTACACGCTCACTCCGGAGTAACCTACGGACCGCGCTGGTTCCTTCCTGTGCAGACAGAGCTCCATGAAGAGCCTTCTAGGCAGACAAAATTTATTAAATACTTCCCCATGATGAACTTAGGCAAAACAAAACTGCCACTGTTGTATTCCCCCGACCAAACACAGAATACTTCCATTCAGAGCGAGGTTTTGGGGTTTCATGGCAGCTGTAATTTGGGTGCCTAATTTAGCCCTATGGCCCAAGTCTCTTAGGCAGTATTAGCTTCTCTTCTGAGAGGTTAAACATGGCAGAGGAGGTGCAATACAGACACAAGCCCCAGCGCACACGCGGAACGGAGGGGAGAGATCAGTAATGCAGAGCTCCCACACAGTATGGAGAGTAATTGATGAAACAAGAGCACAGGCGAGAAGAAATGCAAGGTTCTGTGGCAAAATGTGGTGCCCCTACTGCAACACAAGACCTGCTTCTGCAAAAAAAGACACAAGTATTTTTGCCTCATTACCCAACCAGGGTGATGTCAGAACAAAGAATTGAGGCAGAAAAGTGCTGCCCAGCTCTACCACGAGTCACCTGTGCCTAAATGTGGGCCTGACCTGCAAAATCAAGTGCTGTTCAAAGGAGGGACTTTATTTTTAGGGCCCATGGCTGCGCTGGAGGCCCGGGCGTTGCCCAACACCAGCCTTGCTGCTCAGTGTAACGCAGTGGAAAACCATGAGCCAACGCTGCGACATCAAGTGTGGTGGGTGCAGGCACGACCGACAAACAAACACGTCTTTGTTTTAATAGAGGGGAGTGACTTATCGTAGTTAATTATAGGAATTTACAGCTATTTATGTGTGCTCAAGAGAGCAGAAAACACTCATTTGTTGGTGGTGTAAGCACTGGATGCACGGAGGTGAACGCCGGGCTGCGTCCTGTTTGTCTTGCTGGGCACAACGTCGCGGTGTAAATGGGAGTTTGGCGTATTAGCATGCATAATTATAGGCACACAAAAAACACACGGAGCGTGACATTTAAACATTGTTTCTTTGTCACATATCAGTTAAATATAGAGGAAAACATACTTATTTTAACCCGCAGCAGACGCTCGGTCTCACACCTGCTGCTCACGCGTGGGATGTGCCACTACCTGACACTATCAAGGACACATGGTCTCTCGCTTCACTTTTATTGGTGGCATTTCAAGCCTCAGTGGAGCTGAACACAGGAACGTTGAGCAGAAAAGGGACCCAAAACAGCGCTACCGCTGCTGCACTTCAGTTGTAGGGAAACAGCACAAAAAAGGGAGAAAAGCAGCCCCTCTTGCATGTGGTTAGTCATTACCCCAGGGCCGCGCACACGTCCCGAGCGGCTCCCCCTGCTCTGTGGGGGCAGCCGCCGTCACGACGGCACGGTGACGGCCGCGCGCGCTCCGGCCTGGCCAGGGGCAACGGGCTGCGCCGCGCGCTGCTCTTGTGCAACGGCTCCCCGCGGCCTGAAGGTTTTCTCAGGTTTTTCTTCCGCATGGGAATTATGGCAATTACTGCAAGCAATTATTTAAAAGAGGAAAACCACGAGTTCCTGAGGAGCCGCTGCAGCGCTGCTGTGCGGAAGGAGCTGGAGCATTCCTGCCTCCACATGGGCACCAGGAATCACCCGAGCACGCGGCATCCCCCCGCATCGCCCCTCTGCATCCCCCGTGGGAGCTACTGCAATGGAGTCGGTGACAAAAGCAGGGCTGAAGTGCGGAATGTGGCGGAGCCGCTCGTGGACTTTGTGCTGGGGCAGCCGTGTGGGGCAGAGAGCCGAGTAAGCGGCATAACCCACACGTAACGTGCCCAGGGACGGGGGAAAGGGGAAAGTGCCAACTGGTTGCAAGGAAGGAGAAGAGGGGAGCGGAGCGAGGACAGAAAGACAAGAGATAAATGTCCTGTTGGATTTTAGATATAGGAAGAAGTAGTATGAAACACCAAAGACAGCTGCCGTTCATCCTGAGCTCTGGCAGAGCCCGACCTGCACTGGGCATCCCAAGGTGACAAATGCAAGTCACCTGCACCGCCCAGCTCCTCGGAGCGTTTTGGTGTTTGCAGAGACGCTGCTATGAGCAGGGCAGCAATTCCTGCTCCCCAGACATGGCGGAGACAACCTCCCTCGTGAGCAGTTAAACAACGTGTATGCTAAGAGCTATTTAATTGAACGCAAGCTAGGCGTGTGCTATTGGCAACTGTATTAAGGATTCCCATATGGGACAAATACCTCCCCTAAGTCGTCCAGCTCCAGAATGTGCATCTAAAATTATGGGATTGGAAAAAACACGGGGAGAAAAAAGGAAACTGTTAACTGCTCAGGCATAGAAAACTCAAAAGACAGCGAGATCACTGTTGAAGCATCTCTTAGAATCAAATTCTTTGTATTGCAAGGCAATTGCACCCCTTGCACAGCTCCGACGCGCGCATCGACACCCCCGTGTGCGCGCGGTCGCAGCCTGCCCGCCAGCAGCAGGGCCGCACGTCAGCAAGCGCCACGGCACGAGCAGATCCCCTGGAACCTGCCGCTGACTCTGCAGCTGCAGCGATGCCGTGCTCGGCCCACGGCGGAGGAGGGACGTGCCACATGAAACCACCTCGGTGACCAAGCAAAGTGCCCGGCTGCTTCCCCGGCATCGCGGGAGGACCCCTCACGTGCATGAAATGGCAAGCTAGGGAAACCAGCACATGCTCTTTATTGTGCAACGCATTACATTGTAGTGGATGGGGCAAGTAATTCGTAAGCATCACTCAAGTATATATATTAAAAAAAGAACACTTACAGGAAAAAGTTTGCAAAAATTCACGAAATCTTTCTTCTCCCATTTCTGAGTGCCTCCCTTTCAAGATATCCTCAGGCTACATAAGGGACCATGTAGCTTCCTAAGTTGCAGTATGTACATTATATAGGGCCAGTAAATCACGCAGCATGCTACAAAATCCAGACATCAGAATGGCAGGAAACACTGTGGATTCAAGCTGACCCTGAGGATGAAGCTCAGACGATTTCTCCCGGTCCACCAAGGGAGAACTCCCTTGCCATCAGGACGCCAGAATGCCTCCTGGAAGCAAGTCTCACTGCAACTGTGGCCATGCCCATGGCACAAACCTGCCCCTCCTTACACGGTGCTGAGACGGCCCTTCCCAGAGCAAGGTCTTTACCGGAGAGACAGCAGCAGAGGGGACCCCGCCAGCCTCGAGCGCCCGGGCCCGCTCCCCGTGCGCCTCCGCAGCGCGAGCGAAGGCGCCCGCGGGCAGTTTCTGCTCGCTTGGCCAGCATCACGCTTCATCTTTCATTGACCTTGACAGCAATACATAGCACTCCTTCCACATGAATGAACTATTCTTGAATAATTTCACCAAATATTTTAAGATCCAAGACACTGTCTTTGAAATACTAACCTTTACCTATCCTTTTATCTTCACAAACCGGCGTTAGGAATCCTGCCAAGACAGTAACCTGGTTGGCTCACGATCCGTCCCTCCATAGGCTCCTTATAATATTTCAGAGCACCACAGGCCTCTCGCTAATCATTTAGGTGAATGTGCTTGACTGGCTGCCTGGAGTGAGCTTTAAGAGGACTTTAAACCTCCAGAGTACATAATTATAAAAAGAACATGGGCACCTATGGCCAGAACTACTTCAGTACGAGGGAGAAACATTTTATTTTGTTTTACTTGGTTTCTTTTGAAGTTGTAACCCCTCAAAACTGAAGACTAAAAGCCATGTCTTTCAGGCTTTTTGCATTTTCTCCATATAGTTCTGTCTAGGAACTGTCTTGATGTCTCCTTTAACTGTCCTGGACACATGTGATTTCCACACAGGATTTTTTTTTTCTGAATTTCATTTGGATCAGACTTTATCCAGCTCATGAAATACTTTCCTTCTTTCTCAGCCCCAGCTGCTACCAGATTTCCTTCCTTCTCAGGCATGTGCACATGGTGTGGCTGCTCTGCTGGACCACTGCGTCAATGAGCAGCGTCCCCTGCATCCCACTTGGAGCTGGCGTCCCCCAGGCTGGCGTCCCCTTGCATGAAGGACTCCATGCCACACATTCACCTCTGTTCCAGGGCACAAGGGTTACCGGTACTGCCAAAGCAAATGCCAATACCAAAAACATATCTGTGTTTTTCTATTGCTTTCCATTCATACCCTTTTTGTACTCTTCTTGTGAGTAGTCACAACAATATCTGTAGAGAGCAAATTCCATGCATGTGTCACTACACGCCAGGCGTTTGACCCAGTAATCTATCCTAAATAAACTAAACCAGCTCACTTTCAACTGGGATTAACAAAACTCAGACTAACTAGCTTCTACAGAAAGGTAGGTCATCAAGAGTAATCAAATCTTCTGTTACTTTGATATGTCAATAGGACCATTCACAAAATTTCACTTGGCCACATATCTTTCTTACCACTGAAGTAATGGGATAACGAGTGCCTGAAATGGAAAGCCTTTGAAACAGAAGTCCAAAGTTATAAGAAGTTTAGTTCTGCTAGAAGTCCCAGAAGGATGGGGCTGTCCACAGTGCACAATGAAGAGCTGCATGGGAAGCCTCAAGCTGGATCAACCGTGTCATGATCAGTCAGATCATCAGTCACTGCCTCAGTTCGGGGAGAGCACGTGTAGGGCCACAGCACCGTCTCCTAAAAGCGCCGTGGTAGGAAGCAGTCATCACTGCCATTCCTCTGCACTGTAAGCCCTGCGTTAATTACTGAAATTAGGACTTTTTTTTTCAGATTTACTTGCTTTTCTTTTTGCCCTGAATTAACAACTTGTAACAATATGACCAGAAAATAATGATTAGAAAAACAAAGACCTTTGCTCTTGTTTTCCTTCATTCTCCATCCTTTGTGTTTCTGCCTGCGTTTAGTGTGCAGGCAGTAAGACCAGGTTCCCAGCACAACAAGGAGGACTTACTTCCCAAGGGTTAGGGTACAGGGAGCTGAAATCAGGCCCCACATGGTTTGTGGAGAGCTTTTGCACTGTGCTGTACACGTAAACTGCAAGCCAGTTCTACCAGAGCACATGTAGCCCCCGCTACAAACACGCTAGACCAGAGATAGGTGATGGATGCACCACTCTGCCTGACACATGTCCTGCTGGGGAGTGTAAACGAGAGTGTCACGCTAGGTTTTAGAAGACAGAATTAGTAAATACGCTGTAGCCCAGTGGTTGGGAGCTACGATTAGATGTGTGCTTTGAACATAAACTATTACTCATTTTGTTTGCAGAGCCTACCATACAGTTCTCTTGAGAAAACAAGACGCTAGAGGCAACCATTAAAGCTTTTTACACTTTCATGGATGCCCAAGCACATACTTTTCCTCCGCCTGAGCGGTTGTTCATGGGCCTTTCGGGTAGGTGCGTTAACTACCAGGCTCCTCACCGGCGCTAACGACTCGAGAACGCCACAGCCCACAGCAGACGGCGGGTGCTGCGAGCAGTCGGGCCCTGTTAGGAGGAATTTCACCAGAAATGACTTTCCAGTTTGTTTTGACTGCACAGATTGAGTCACATTACAAGGTTTCAAATCAGATTTCAAATAAACAGCAATGTGAGGCTGCCCGAGTCAGGAGTTCTCTTTCTTTCTGCCCCAAAGCCAGGGCTAGCAGACCAGCTAGCCAACCTTGTACAAGACCTGCCTGGCTCGCAGGTTCTCCCACAAGGGGACACAGTCTCATTGCACAAGCCCCTGCCATGTGCCAAGAGTTCAAAACTTGACCCAAGGTCTGTATCGGCACACAGCTGATTCCAAATACCTTAAAACCTCCACTTGGGATCTAGGATTTTGTTTAAGATAACTTTTACTCAGCTGATGGAAAAGGCTAAAATCCAATATTAGCATGCTGCTTCTTACAAAGCCACGGAATATTTCAGGCTTCCCAGGGTGAGATTTGACAAAAGCTCCAGCTGAACCCTGGGAACTGTATGGAAATCCCCTTTTGTATGAGAGAGCTCAAGTTCCTATCTCCCTTTGGCCTACAATAGCAATATTCAAACTCATTAACAATAATTTCTCATGTCATTATAAAATCAATGACATAAGCTTGCAAGACCCACACAAGTAATTGTGTGCCCCTGCACTGCTTTTTATGCAAATTCTCCAGCCAGCTTCCAATACTTGCGAGGCCAAAACCAAATCTCACTTTCAGAAACACCTCTAGCTTCCTTTCTGCAATAAGTATTTTATTCAGTGAATGTTAAGACAGATTTTAACATTGTTTCTGGCTATGAACAATATGATGCTGAAAAAAAATAGCAGAACAAGAGGAACAAATTTTGAAATCGGATTATACTTAAGAGAGTTGCGAAGGTGCTGTAATCGCAGCAGACTCTCCATGGGCAAATCCTAATTGATATCTGTCTGCTTAATCCCTGCGCCTATGGCAGGACGCAGCTATCCCGGGACAGCCACGGGGCTGGGACGCCCCCGTTCCCGTGGCGCCCCCGAGCCCGCCCAGCTGTGCCCATTCATCACGGCTGCTTCATGGCTATTGCAGCCCGAGCGGGGACCGGCCCTCGCCAGGGCGAGCGGCGCTATGTACAGAGAAATCTCACTGTTTCCACTGTGAAATTTTGCCTCGGGCAACTTATGAATGTTCCAAGGAAGATATTTCACCATTTTCAGCAAAACAGCTGACAGATCCATCTGCTACCCTTGGTGATATTGGGTGCAATTTTCAAGCGTCTCAGTAACATACGCTCCAAAAGAGCAAGCGAAGAGCCAAGTCTCCCCCATATGACCACTAGAAAGAAGGGGCTGACAATAAACAGTTGTTGTAACTAGATTTTAAGGGTAAACCACATTTAAAATACCAAAGATCTTGAATTTTAGAGGACTTGTTTCTACACAGTTACTCTGTGTTTCCCAAGAAACAAATTTATCTCTCAAGAGAGAAATTTCAGGCGCTCTTGGTCCAGCTCTTTAACCTTGAAACACTTAGCAGTTATTTTATCCAGAGAAATACCCACAGGATTTGAATTGTCTTACAAATATAACGCAGAAATCTTTTTCACTTGACACTTTTCTCAACAAAAAAATAATATATAGATGCAGGTTCACTGCAATATTCTGAGAAGTCACCCTCTTAACATCTTGATGTAATTGTTATTAACAAGAAATTAAAAACGCCTCTGGTTGATATTTCCAAAAAGAAACATTGCCATTGGAAATGACTTTTCCAATGGAAATTTGCTTTCCATACACTAACGAACAGGTTTGGCCATGGGGTGTTTAGCTTGGCTTTGCACATGCACGGTGCGGCGCGATCCAAGATGAATTCCCGAGCGGCCACTGCTGCGGGAGAGGACGGGGAAGGAGCAGAAAACCCAACAACTGCATGCGAGGGTGCCAAGCCAGGCTCTCCCGGGCTGGTTAAAGAGGCAAAGATTCTCAGGCTTCCCTGCAAAGTCACAGCTGGCACTTCCAAGCATTTTCCTACTGCATGGGAATGAGGCAGAGATCCATAGAGCGAGACAGATGGTAAGTAGCAACGTTACTTATACTAATGTGCATGGGAGACCGAGTGCTTCTTGGCACCCCGCTCGAGCCGAGGCTCCGCTGCGGTACGCGGGGCCGTGCCAAGTGTTTGTTTTCCTCTCATTTTTTATTCCTCCCCTGAAGTCAGCTCCCGCTCGGCGTCGGTGCTTACGTGAATCGTGCTACATGTTTTCCGAAGATTTCAGCTCTGACGAGCAAGGCCAGGAAAAACAGGAGCACCAAAGAGCCCGAGCGACGGGGCAGACCTGCCCACCCACAAAAGCGGTACAATGGCAGCACGGAACAGGCAACGGGAAACATTACTGGGGCTGGGATCTTCAGATGGGATGGGCAAGGGATCCTTGTGCCTGAGGGAGCAGGGATGGTACTCACAGCTCAAGCCAGGACTTTGGCTGGAGAACATGGAAAGAGGAGGAATAGGGGGCAGTCTGCATATGGGGAGAAGTGCAGCTCCCAGGACGAGGGGCAGCACCGCCGATCCGGGAGGAGCAGGGGCTGGACTGGGCACTGGCACGGCGAGCAAGAAGATGAAGGGAACTGCTCGTCCAAAGGTATTTTTAGCTTGCGGTGCTGGAAACAAGAGGGCAAATGAAAAGGCAGGCCATGATTTGCAATGTAGCCGGGACTCCCGTGCAGCTCCCAGGCCGAAGGAGAGGAGGCAGAGGACAGCGCAGCTTGTTTTTCTTTCTAAAAACCATGGCTTCAAAACAGTCGCGCTTTAACGCGCACCGGTGCAGCTGATCTCACGTTCACAAAAACAGCAATTAAACTGAGCTAGGCTTTACTTGGAAGGAAGCAGAAGGTCTGGGGACTTCCTTCCAAACACACCGAACATCATTTAAGATGGGAACGTGCCAGGACCACAAAGCGTTCTGCACCCCTACAGCAAGCAAGGCCCACGATCAGCCCTGGTGCCACTGGTGTCGCCTCTGTCCTGCACACCCAGGCCCTGAGCCCGGCCGACCCGGGGCAGGCTTCTGCCCAGTGGGAATTTTCATGGAGCTGCCTACGCACGCAGCCAGCTACAGTAATGCAAATACTGAAAACATTCGATCAACCAGTGTTTACTACTTAGTTGTGATTTTGGTAACAAACACTAAGGAGGGGGAAAATAACATTTCTTTTGGCATCTGCTAGTTCTGCTCTATGTTTGTAAGCAACTCTCTCTGCCTCCACTACAAAAGACAACGCGGCTTCTCCTGGGTGCCCCACACCATGGCCCCACAACCAGCTGCTGCTGCTCCCTGTGGGAGTTTTCCTGTTGACTCCAGAGGGATCTATAAGCAATCGGCACCTCAGAAAGCTAATTAGCCTTCATGAGTCACCTTGGACTTGTCCAACATCAAAAGCAGAACTCTTCTGGCACTGACTTTAAAATTCAAAATATTTCTTACACTTCTTGATACAATTTCAAGACCTGACGCAGACAAGTGCAAAGAGCCCCCGTGATTCTCTGGGTTCCTAGCAGGGATGCTCTGTACCCTGCACTCCTGCTTCTCCATCATCCTCAAAGGACCAGGTATCAGGGCCCAGCGTGGGAACCTGACACGGGAGCCATCCCTGCAAACTCCCCCAAACCAAGGAGAGCCCTAAGACGGGTGGTTGGCCAAGATAACTGCAGCAGTGTGGGCTAGTCTGTGCCCAAGTTCCCGGGACACAGGGGCTGCCTAGGGCTGAGCGTGACGACAAAACATCCACGCATGTGCATTGCCACCAAACACACGTGAAAAGTCAGTGATGGAGTGAACACAGCTGGTCTCCCTTGATGGAAGATGCACAGATTGCAATGGGCACTGCTCGCACAAGGTGCCTGTTTTGTATCTCCCTTCACCGCCGGACCAAGCGGGTCCCTGCTTGCACACCTAATTCAGAAAACAGGTTCACCAGAGAGTTTTAAGAAAAGCTGAGTTAGGAATACTGGAGTATTCCTCACATTCCTATATGCTTCCTAATTCTGCGAGCATCCGTTTCCTAAACTTCACTGAACACAAGCACTGCATTTCTGGCAGGAGTTTTCAAACTCACACCTTGATCTTTGCACCTCTTCTACCGCTGCAAACAGCTGTGCTAATTATCACGCCAGCAAAAAAAAGTCCACGGATTTACTCAGAGCTAAACAACCGCGAGGAAAAAGAGCCACGGTGAGCGGAATTGGCATTCATTATTCTAGTTTCATATCTTTAAATGATTCTGGTAAATCGATAAAGCTCTGCAAAGTGCCTGTTGTCTGCTGATTTCTACCTCTCGTCAGTGGCATCCACTCTTTAGTGCACCACACACTTGCTGTGTAGCCATTAGATGAAAGCACTATCACATGTCAAACAAACTGCTAGAACTCTGATAAATTAATGATCAAATAGTACAGTCTGATGTACAGTAGCAGTGCCGGGGCTAGTTACAACCAGGCCTCATGCTTTAAAAATGTAGCTGACATTAAAAAAAAATCAGCCATTAAAGAAAAATGTCACACAGCTTTTCAAAAAAATATCTATTTAAAAAATGACCACATACTGATATTCCAGGATTTGGGTATTTTTTTTCTTTCTTTAAAAAAAAAAAAGGGAAAAAAAAAAGTAGTGAATGTTACTCTAAAACCTTCCTGTGTACTGTGAATTTTCATGGCAAGCAGCAACACGCAGCTGAGCAGGGAGGACGTTTGTATTTTTTTGGTAAATAGTGCTGTGTACAAATCTGTACCTCAGAGGAATCCTCTGGTGTGTCACGGACCCAACTCCGTGTTTGCAAGGGAAACGTCCCGAGCTCTTTCTTCCCTGTTACGCTTTTGATTTTTGACATCACGGGTAAAATATTTCAAGGGAGCTCCATATCACTTCTAAATATAAACAATACAAAATAAGCCTTTGCTTTTGAAGCACTTGACATGCTTTGAGCTTTGAATTTCAACTCCTAATAACTCTTGATGCTCACTGCATTAATGTATAAAGTCCTTTTTGTGAGCTAGAAATGGTTCCTCATGTCCCTCCTGCCATTGGCTTTATGAGCTTAATTTATTCTTTTTAATATAAAATCTCATTACCTGAACATGACACCACCACTTCCATTTTATCTTTGATATAAGAACAGAGAGAAACCAAAATCAAACCCTTAAATAAAGTCTGTAATCATCCCTCACTTTCTCTTGCTTTTCAAATTTCTAAACAAAATTAAGTAAAAATACCTTCCAGGGCACACTAAGAAATGTAAAGAGTGGTGGGGGGAAAAAAAAAGAAAATTACTTTATAGTGAACTAACAAGGGACATAATTACTTACACAAGCAGCATTTCTTCTTCTTGATGATATTCCTTCATGTTTATTTTACTATATTTGTGAAAGCTGGGGAGTGCCTGGAAAGAATGGCTGCGTTGCAAAGCTCCAGCCATTGAAGTAAGTCCTGAACAAAGAGTTGCTTAACCTTAGGTAAAACACTCCTTTCCTAAACTTCCTTTTTCCAAAAGGTGCAAAACAGACATATATTAAAAACATATTAATGGATTTTTTTAGCAGGAAGAAGTTGAGATAATTATCCAAAAAAACACACCTCTGGGATAAGTCATAGAGACCTAGGCTTAAGTTAGGACTTCTGGAGTCCTGGTTTCAGCAGAAGATTGGAGTGATCACTGTATTAGCACATGAAAGCACCAGTTCCACACACTAATGGCAGTTCCTTTCTCTTGTTGTTGTTGAGACATGACTTAAGCCTTGACTTAAATTATGAATTTGGCAGGGATCAAACTCCATGATCTAATTATGTCTTATGGCTTTCACTGACTCTTTTGAGGCAGCTGGTGGGAAAGATAAGGACTTTTCGTGAGGAATATGCTTTTCAACAGAACTCACATCCTAGAGCTCCTCCAGGACCTTCGGTCTCTGCCCACTTTGGTGGAAAACTTCCACCAGCAGACAGAGTTTTCCATCCCTGGAAAACCGTGCTTTAGCTGTGAAATATCAGTAACTCCCCTGGAACGCCGCGGGCTTGTAAATATTTTAACTCCTGCACGGTGCTTTTCTTCTCTGATATCAACAATAACCAGGGCTGTATTCAGCCGAGGCCACGGGGCTGCGTGCGCGGCGAGAACGGCAACGGGATCGGGCGAGGAAATCGGAGCGCCCGTGACCACGGCTGCTCCACGCGCGCCGCAGCTCGAGGCCCTGGGATAAACTGCGCTTTAGAAACGCGGCCGACTTCAAACGCCTCCCGCGCCGGCTGGACGCGGCTCTCATGCACATGGAAGAGGAGCCGCATCCCACTGAAAATGAAAGGTGTGCAAATGGGGGCGGGAGAATTAGGCTCCGGGAACTCACCAGCCAGTTGCACTGGGAAAAGAAGAAAGCTCGTTAAGGCGGCCGAGCCCCTGATCCGCGCTGGAATATAGATTGGCTCCATTGATTCTGATGCACGGGCACAGCACTACAACAACCATAGGGAAGGGCACAACGCGTGTGATTTAAGCAGCCTCTGACCACACCGGCTCATTTTGTCATTTATCCTTGTTTACTTTTCCAGTATTACTAAGTACTGCTATATTTAATTAAACATACTCGTAACATTCCTTCAATTAGATAAATAATGCAGCTGCTTCCATCATCATATAAAGATAGGGAAAAAAACACAAGATAATGTAATATTTATTTTCTTTCAGGATCTTTCTCAATCAGACACTTTATATTCAAACCCATGCAGCTGCAAGGTCTAAGTATTGCCAATCTATATGAATGCTAAACGAAGTAACTATCTTCTTATCTACTTAACCGCGATAATCTGCTTGGGCTAAAAATGTTGGCAGAACAGGTAAGGGCGAATTGAAAGCGGCATTAGAAAAAAAATCATATCAACAGATTCTCTGGTAATGAAATCCTTCAAGATAAATACACTAGATAGGAAAAGCTAGTTTAAACCATTGATTTGAAACTCATCCGGAAGGTTGAGCGTTTGTTAAATAAGTAGCAATTAGCCTGAAATAATCCATTTATCTTCTCTGCAAGTGACTGAAATAAAGAGAAATTAGAGAAAACTACATGTGGAGGAACAACTAAGTGATAAGCGAAATGCAATCAGATGGCACCGAACAGAAATTAAAAAGGCAGGGCAATAACATATAGTTCATTTGCTTATTGTAGGCTTTGATTCATTCCCTGTGGTAATTGTAAAATTTAATAATATCTGTATACTTACAGCGTTCTGAAAAAAGCACTACCATTACACATTGTTATCCCTGTAGGTTGGATGACAAACGCCTGGGGCAATACTACCATCAAAGCATGTGACATACCCAACATGGATCTTCTAATCTTCACAGGGATGACAACTGTCACTTTTAAAGTGCATGGCAAATGAAGAGGGCATAAGAAAGGCAACTTCCAGGTTTTTTGGATGCCAGTGGTAGCGTCTGTTTAAGTCTGTATTGTATTTTAAAACTGCAGTAGCAAAACCCAGGTAATTCACTTGAACAGTTGTATAGATTTCTTAATGCTTAAAAACTGCTGTCCGGGCTGGGAATAACCATCTGTTCCTTCGAGAACTCATACTCTCTTAGCTAATATATACAGCTAATGCACTCTATAGCTTATACGTGAAAAATAGATCAATGACTGCCAAAGGAAGGTATGCACCTCTCCAGCAAACAGCTCTGCTTAACACTTTGTGTTTTTTTCTTTTTCTTTTTTTTTGTTCCTGATGGTAACTATTATTTTTTTAAGCTATGCAAATTAAATAAAGAATCAGCAGTCTGTTGATTTCCATTAACATTTTTTTGCTCATGTAATTTTAAGCACTAGCTCTTGTCTGGTTCCTTCGGTGTCCCTGTGCTGCAGCATGTGGCGCAGGCGGTGCGAATCAGCCACCCCGGTAGCTTGAATAGGATTGTCACTTTAATGTTCAACATGGAGTTTTCTCCTTAATGTTTTTTTTTCTCATTATAGCAAGACTCAGTACTGAGAGACACCTTTTGTTATGTATATATGAACAAAAGCAGTCAGAACAAATTCCGTACACTGGGCAAGGGAACCGGGAGTTGACAACAGTTAATAGACAAGATACTCTGCACTAGATTTAATCTTCTCTTAAATTTCGTCTTCCTGGGACTGCATAATACATTGGTCAGACAGATTTGTGTCAGATCCTTTCAGATGAAAAAGCTAATGCAGAATCTAGATTACAAGCAAAACAAAACCATGATTTCAAGAAATGCTTTATTCTAGGAGCTCCCAAAATACCAGACTGGCACTTTCCCGTGGCAGCTATAATTGTGTAAATATAGATTTTGCACAGGCTGTAAAGCTTTTTTCTTTGTGACCAGCACTGCACAACTGCAGTCTAGGAAGGGGAATCATAGACTCAGGAAATCAGAGCAATTAATGACACCTGGAAACAGACTATCTTATTTTCAATATGTGACACTGGAATTACCAGCCAGATCTATATATCCAACAACTTATGCTCTGCACTAAAAACAGTGGTTTTGTTGTACCTGCCTGGGCTCCTCGCACTGATCGTGGCAAGGCAACGTCTGCACCAAGCGTCAAAGCAGGCAGCAGATGGAGTTAAGACACGATTAGATTTTTTTTCAAGCAATACCAAAAAATCATGATAAAGAAATCATCTTTCAAAGGAGCTCCTTTCTGTTAACAGTGTCTGAAATTCCTCTTCAAAAATTTTGAATATGGTAGAGATGCCAAAGAGATTCCTGCTGGGAATCTGGGGCCCGACATTCCCACAGAGCTGCTCTGGCTGTGTTTAAAAGGGGCCCTGGCACCACCACTGCCATCAACTGATGGTTGAGCAGCGATGCTGGGGCCGGCTCAGGCAGCGCTCACATTGCCCACGTCTGCTCGGGCAAACCGTGAGCACCCGCTCCTCGCCGGAGCCCCCGCATCCCGACGAAACAAAAACACTAAACAGTAACAAAAAATAAATACACTCGTATTGAACTCTTTAAACATATACATGGAATTTAATACAGCCTGCATTTCATTAGTTTTAAGCCACATTGGATTGACTTGAATAAAGTGAGTAGATATGACCTTTTGAGAGAGAAATGCCGGAAAACAGGAATGCTGTCTAAAAAAAGAAGCCCTGAATTTCCTATTGCACAAAACTCATGCTTTTAAACAAAGGTATCGCTTCAAAAAGGAGTTTCATGTGAAGATACCATTTGCATCTGACGTGGAGGTTGGGAACATTCTCTCCAAGGTAAAATATAGCAGCAGCAATATATATTTAAGGCCAAGAGCTTTGAACGAGGTTAGATTCATCTACCGGCCAGATCACTGCTATTAGACCTTCAAGGACCACAATGCATCTCGAAGACTCAAAAAGCAACAAGGCAGCTAAAAAATGCTCAACCTAAATAGTGATAAAACAAAATCGATATTTCATGGAACCACCTGAATATTCAGTCCTAAACTCTGACCTGCATAAGACACTGTCAAAATTTAGGAAATACCGTGTGCTCAACCATGCTGCAAACGGGGCGATCGCCGCGCGGCTCTTGCAGCCGACTCTCCGTGCCCGGCTGTGCCGGGGATGCCCCGTTCCTCTCCCACATGGCCGCTGGCTGCTCTGCCCTCGTGCCAGAAAGTAACGTGATCCCAATTAGTAAAAGCGCCCGGGTCGGCCTGTCACCTCCCATGCTCTTTACATGCCACACAGACATCGAGGCGCTTATTAACCCCCCGGTGCCCCTTGGGGCTGGTCTCCAGAGCCCCGTGGCTCAGACCATGTCCATGGGCCTCTGCATTTCACATCAGACACTGCAGCAAGCTCCCCTGATCTATACAGCAAGAGCTCAATCTCCTGAAGAGGGCCTGGGCGCGGGTCTGGGGAGCGCTGCCCTTCGCTGGCGCTCCAGGAGAGTGGACGCTCCCTCATCCCTCTTCCCAATGCCCCTTCTGCCCCTTTTGCTGAATGCAGCTGCTGCTGCAACCTGCTCTGGCTGCTCCACACCCTGGGTCCTGGTCAGGCCATCCACAAGAGACTCAGCTCTTGCTTTATACGGCACACACGAAGAACAAATGGCCTCTTAAAAAAAAAGCTTTGAACTTTATTTCATCTTCAAAGAAGTTTGGCTCCTGGAGGAAGCGGTTTAATAACTAGACTTGCCAGCGCAGGCAGGAAATAGTATTTCCTATGTACGACCTGGCACTGAAACCAGACTGCAGTGGAAGAGTTTCTGATTTCCCCAGAAAAAGCAGCGCTGGACCTGTTCCATGGAGGGAGCAGCACCGAAACAGCCTGGATTTGCCCTGCAGAAAGATCCAAGGTCCAAGAGCCTCTATCAGAGCAGAGGGACAGAGGCGGCTGGAATCCCCGGCCGAAACGAGAACCCACGTTCGCTATTATGGGCATTCCCTTCTCTTTCTAGGGTGCGATCGCAAAGCGGCTGAGGGTGCTCCCTGAGCACCAGCGCACGCTGCCCCACGGCCGCGCTGGCTGCACCGCGCTGGGCGCAGCCACAGGGCCCCGCTGCTCCCGAAGGGCCACGCGCCTGGTTGTGCTCGTGCCCACGCGGCGACGGGCGCCCATGCACCAGCTTGGCGCGTCCAGCCAAGGAACGGGAACCAGGCCCGGGCACGAGCACTGCCCTGGCCGCAGGAGACACTCAGAGCAAAGCAAATTAACGGCACAGCAATAACATCACCCTTGAAACCGAATAGTTTTGCACGGATTCCTCGTTCGCGAGCGTAGCTTTAGATGGTCAGACATCTGGTTTGCCAGAGAAGTTTGTCAGGTATTTTTGCAGATGTGTAATACTTTTATTTTTACAATCTGGGGTAATCGCAGTCTGGCATGCAAAGAAATAGCTTTTATAATCGCGTTCCTCACCCAAGTATGTCCCAATCTCCAAGATACGCACATGAAACATTTAAATTAAGAAATAACTCTGGGATGATAAAACCTATACTTATAAGTGGTTTATATTACAATTTATAACAGGCACACTTGCTCAGATCTTGGCTTTCTTTAATAACTTTTCAATTCTTAAGCCCAGCTGGAAGCCTAAAAATAGGCCATAGAAAGTTGGCGTGTTTTGTTTGAGGCAACCGAAGGACACCCCGTTAATCCGGCGCGGGCCAGGCCAGGGCGGCGTTGCAGGAACGCGCGCCGGCAGCTCACGCAGCCCGTCGCGGGGCACCGCGCGTGGCCCGCGGGCTCACGACAGCCACCTCCGTTTGCAGCCAGGGTCCCCCGCGACCCCCCAGCCAGGGACCCCCTGCACCACGGCCCTGAAGTCACGGGCACTCCAAGAACAGCCTCCACAGAGGCCCTAGAGGGAGATGCTTTGCAACCTCTGCAGAAAAGCTGCTTGCCACACTACCCAATGTACAATAATATATTTTTGAACATACAATGGGACTGTGGCTTTCGAGAATAAAGAAAAATGAAAAAAAAGGCCAGAGTCTATATAATTCAAAAAATGAAAATAACTGAATAACCTAACTGCTCGAGGCATGCCTTGCACTGAGAAATAATTGCCTTCCCAGCAGTCCTCAAAGTTAATTTCAAATGGTTGTCCTGTTTTCAGAAGAACCAGTTACAATAGGGGAAAAGGACAAATACTAAGTGTTTAGAATAATTAGAAGTGTTTAGAAGCACAAATATTCTGTTTTCAGAAGAACTAGGTACAAAAAAGAGAAGCACAAATACTTAGTGCTTGAGCTCAGGAGATTCTGCCGCTGCATGGAGCAGATATCCCCTAGCCGCTAGAAAGGGATCACAGCCAGATTTCATAGAGCATTGGGTACTTATAGAGGCAGATGGTGTTTTGAAAATCATAGCTCCTCATATGCACCATTTACATAGGAAAATTTTGCTCCCGTAGCTGACAGGCTGGGCCAAGCCACGCAGATTGGGCTGGGCAACATGATGGCATCAAGCACAGCTTTGCTCCTGCTCAGCGAGGAACTGCAAATAAGGCAGAATTTAAAACGCTTTAAACTCCCAAGTACTCTGCAGACCGTGTGCCAGGGCAGGGGGTCTGCGGGAGCCGCGGTGGGGCCGGACAGCCCGGGGAGCAGGCTGAGCTGGGCCGCGCGCACGCACGCGTCACGGCACCAGCTTCTCCCTGACCTCGCTACTAGGTCAGGGCTCTGTGGCTTTGCAAGGGCTTAAAATTGCAGTTGAAATGTGTGCGTACATATATATGGATGTGAGTGTGTATATATACAAACATGCATATATACACAGACAACTATATATATCTCAGCTATGCTAAACTTAGATCCCTCACAGCTAAGTGGATGAAGGGAGAAAAGTACCTCTCATTTTGGTCTCTTCCAGAGACCAAAAAAACCATCTCCTTCCTGCTCAACATTACTAAAAGCAGCCTAAAGTCAACACGGGCGATGCAGAGGTATTCTGTCTTTAGACATAACTGCGAGGCTCAACTTTAACTGAGAACATACCATGTGTGGCTGTGCAGTTCCCCCATTTGAACCAAACCATCGCTCTCAAGGACAGGCCAGACCTTCCCGAGGCTCAAAGCACACACTCCTCACAGCTCCAGCTACGCCGCTAGCACGGAGACTTGCCTTGGCGCCCAATGATACTTGATCCTAAAGTAGGATCCTAAAGTAGGATCAAGTCCCTGCAGGATAAGGGTCCATCAGTGGATGATCACTGACCATGGAAGAACATGTCCTACGTCCTTCCCAGGTCCTACGTCTTAGGGCCTCTTCCCGAGGACTGACGGCTGGACAGCTGAAAACATGTTGCTCTGGAAACAAGTTGGCAGTTCTTACAGGGGTAGAAACCAGAACATGACCATATAACTAGCTATGAACCACAGAGCGAACATTGAGAGGAAGCAAGGGAAAGACCCACAGCTTTGCTGAAGTAAAGTTTAATCAGATTAGAAAAAAACAGTCATCTGAAAAGCATTTTTTCCCTCCTTCAGCTTTTCACTTACATTTCTCTATTTTTGTCTCACTTGCCCAAGACAACACAGGTTGGACTTCCTTTTTTATACCACAGCTAGTAATTCTTGCCCCTGTCTTGGGTCTGTCACCTGGAGAGCAATAAAGGGCTTGGATTTTCAAGAAAGTCGCTCTGAATTCCAGTCCGCTCCTCTAAAGCACCCAAAGCCGACTGCTCAGACATCACGTCCACCCTGGCCCACAGTCTATTGCTATTTTGGTTTTGAGACATTCAAATCTCAACCTGCTTTCACAGCAAATGATTTATCTAGCAGGAAGAGACTGCTACTCGGTTATTTTCTCATGGTATATTAGTTCTTTTAATATGGTTGTTTCTTTACCTGCTACCATACGCATTTAAAAATGCTTCATTTTGTGAGCATGTTTTCTTTACTGCACAGCAAATGTGCTTTTGAAGTACTTCTGGTTGGAAACGTTTTCCGAAGATAAAGAATACTTCAAGTGTGATTTTACACCAACACAACATTTTCATTAAAAGTAGACAAACAACAAAGTGGCTCAGTGTTTGTTTGTGCCTTAGTTACAGGCAACGTTTTCATGGAAAAAAAAATCCTGACCAGGTGTTTAAACAAATACGAGAAAATAAGACATAGTTCTGCCTAAATTCAGAGTCAGACACTTAAAGGTACGTACACTTCCTCCCAATGCCTAAGAAATATAAATATGCAATGGTACCATTCAGGCAATTCAAAGGCTACTAAATTTGTTGGATCTGATTGACAGACCAATGATCAGGGTCAAAGCAATCTCAATTTTTCCAGTTTACTCACCTAAGAAAAACAAAATAAAATGCTTCAGTTATTTTTGATTAATAATGAAATATTTTCAGCAAATAAACTTATTTTTGATAAAATATTTTATCGTCCATCTTAATTACATGTATTATATAGGAAATGCCTATTTGTACTTATAAAAAACAAGTTTTAGAGAAAAATTAAAAATTTCTCTCTAAAAAAAGTTTACCAAAATCAACATAATTCAGGAAATGTTTCAGCTGACCTGAATGGAATTAGTTCATGAAAAACAACAACAAAAAGCATCAATATATATTTAGCTCAGTCCTTGATGCTTTGAAGATAAAGCCTTCTCTCTGATAATTTTTTATTTATGTTCCATAATTTTTATTGCTCTTTAAATCATGTAGCTTGAATGCCTGGCTTATATTCTTCTTCCGCTACTCAGGATGCAAAATTAGACGTATTCTTTTGAATACATCCCTTGAGGGGTTGTGGGTGGATCCTGCCACTGGATGCTACAAAATATCCCCAAATCAAGAGCTTTCTGTGTTAAACAATTCAAATCCCAGGAGACCATCCAGCCAATTTACCAAGTATAAATATAGTCCCTCTGCCATTCACACTGAGCACAGTGAATTTCATGCAAAATCTCTGGGGAACTAGAAGAAATATTTTAATGTTCAGCAGCAGTCTTTAATTTTGCATTCAAATTATGTCACTGACCACTTTTCTTGTTCCTCTTGAGGCCAAAGTCTTCCTCAGAGGGCACGTTTGAGGACACATCCTGCATCCTCCTTTTTCCTAAATGTGCTGCCTGACCCCACGGCTGCCTCGCACTGGTGGAATACGAACATGCCACGGAATTTGCACCCAACACAGAAGCACCTCCGCATGGAGAGTGCTCCTTGGGGCTGTGGGAAGCTGAGTCTGCAGCTGGGGCTGCTCAACACTTCCCAGAGCAAGACCTTCCTCCCAGGTCCTTACAGCTTTGCTAGGAGAACTGTTTAGTCCGAAGGCTTCTGCAACGAGGATCTGCCCCAGGCTGTATGTTTTAGAGAACTACTAATCCATCGAGCACTTGATTAGTAGCCAAAATGACTGGCACACTTGGTAAGAACATAAAGAAAAAAGTTGCTGGTGCTGAGCTATCCAAACGCACCTCTATGCTCGCAATGGGGAATAGGTGCAGTCCAGAGCTCCGCACCCCATCACATCAGCTGGGTGGGCAGCGAGCAGGAGTTCACCCTGAATAAAATACACCATGGAGGGAGGAAATATTAGAATCAAACGCTCATCTCGCAGCTGCAGCATCAATAATCCCCAGAGTCCTTAACCAGGGGGTGGGCACTGCTGTGACTTTTTGTAGCAAAGCAGAAATACCAGCTAACCTGGACTTTCAAGAGCACCCTCGGGTGCCCGGGAAGAGATGCTAAAAATCACCTCTCACTTGTGAGAGCACAGACAGATTTCCCTTGCCACAGCAGGCAGGCACGAGCTGCAGGTTGCCCTGCACTAACCCACGCTGCCTGCTTTGAGGCAGAAAAGGCAGTTTCCTTCCAGAAACAGCAGCCTTTATTACCCCTGGCATGTACACGGCACAGAGGAGAGCAAAGAATTAACGTGTGAGAATAAGCAGCACATTTCTTTTTTCAGGGCAGCAATACAACGAACAGAAAACTGCCCTGTACAGCCGTGCAGTGCCCCGCGGAAGGAGGCTCCGGCGCCCCGGGCCGCCGGTTCCGAGCCGAGCGGGCGGCCTGTCCCGCGGCCGGGCCCAGGCCTGTCCCGCGGCCGCGCCGGGCTGGCACGCGCTGCTATTTCTGCGCAGACGGTCACTTCCCCCCGCTGCCCGAAATGAGGCTCATCCCATGCAAAGTTTCCAAGCCCTTCATTAGTGGTTGTGTTAGTATACAAGAGCTATAATGAGAAGGCTGTAAAAATCCAAAGTTAGCTGAGGGTCCTTAACCGTTTTAAATGTGGCTCTCTCTCCAGATTTTATTTAAACTTTAATGGCTACCGCATAAGATCAAGCAACAAGAAACAACATTTGTATTACAGCTGTATTATTTAATTCCCATTAGCTAAAAATGCCAGGCTACCGGCCAGAAGCTCAGGAAAATAAGTGGTGACAGGTGAAAGAAAAATACCCGTCCTGTAACTTCTCAAGCCACTTTAAAGCCTGAGGCTCTGCAATGTCATTTACACGTAATGAAACCTAGAGTCAGGCAACACTATGTAGCCAAACGTTAACCTTGCTGAAAATAAGGGACTGTGCTGCTTTGAAAGACATGGTATTCCTCTTGGTTGTAATTTCTACCCTCTAGTTAAATGATGATGGAAATTATCCCTTCAGATTTGCCATTAATTTATTTACTTCTGCTTTCCAAAGTGCACTTAATGCCACCTTAGGTACTGGCAGATCTTGGCACTTGAAAGCTGTAATTTGCTCTCTAGCTTAATTAGAGAAATGGTTTTATTGGACGGCCTAAAATATTTAGAGTAATAGTTGCACTCCAAACTTGATTATCCCTTTTAATTCCAAAGCAAGCACAAAAGAAGGAGCACATACATCTTGTCATTCCCAAACTAAGTAATTTAAAGGGCTGCTGTCATCCCTAATGGCTGCAAGTATCATTTCTCAGTTTCTGTCAAAATCTTGTTTTTGATACCCTATCAAACACAGCAACACAGTAACTGCAACACAGCGAACGCAGAGGAACAACAGACTCAACGTTTTCCATCACTTACACAGCTTTCCTATAGTTTTCAAGACAACTACAGGAGCTAAACTTACCAGATTGCAAATTCATATTTTATCTGGCATGCCTTTGGAAAATACATCTTCTTGCCATGTCAATTAAAGTTAACAAAGTGAAGTTTCAGTCAGGTTACTTCAGTAAAAGGTCATGAGAAGGGGTTAAGAGCAGCCAACTCATGAGCATGTATACACATACATACATATGCATGCACATACACAACAATACTCTTTTTGAGACATCTACTACCTATTCAAAGAAAAGTATATGAATTTTAAGAGATGGTAAACAAGCTTAATCCATCTCCTTTAGCTATAAAATTTGCTCATTTGCTCATTAATTAAGCTTGTCAGGTATTTTATTAAAAAAAAAAAAAAAAGGCAAAATAAAATCCAACATCTGAAGTCGTGTAAGATTTCCAATACCTGCAGTTTTGGCAATCTAGAACCTTGTGCCAGAAAATAGTCCTACTGATGACAGAGGATAATTTCTTAACACAGAAGCAGCAGAATTTGGCCCTGAGCAAAACCGCACTAAATGCTCTGAACATGAATGAGGAAAGGCAGTCAGTTTGAGCAGCCATGCTCTTTGAGAGAACCGCAGACACGGTGCGTGGAAGAGACCCCCGAGCCCAAGCGCTTCCTCACAGCACGACCATCGCCAGCGCTGGATCAGGCCAGGCTCGCGTTCACCCCACGGCTGCACTACCCTGTTCTTCCCAATCTGAGCAGTTTGTGACTACTGCCCCTTCCTATGCTTTTTTCTTTTCTTTTCTTTTTTACTGGTACTGAGAAAAAAAAATGGCTTTTTCATCTCTGTAACTACTGTTTAAGTAGCTGCAGGCTACAATTAGAGCACTCTTATCCATGCAAAACAAGACCAGCTTCCTGACTCTCTTCTTGTAAGTCATGTACTCCAGGCCCCGACCACCTTGCTAGGTCCCCACAGGATCTTCTCCAGCTTGTCCACGTCACTGGGGGTTGGGAGTTGGGAGAAGGGAACACCAGGGACATAACCAGGGAACCAGGGAACACAGGTATTCCAGGTGCAGCCTCATCAGGACAAAGCAGAGTTTTATCCCATTTATATTGTCATACTCATTTCTGATCCAAATGCCCATCAAAGTTTTCAACTCTCACACCACAGTTGGCTAGCATGGCTCAAGAAATTCAAGCAAATGTGATTTTTAATGACTTTTAAAAAATGATTTGATACAGTACAGCATGGAAATTGCTGTATGCTTTTACAGATCCTATTCCCACCAACTTCACTTGAAGCAGATAGAAGCACGTTACAAAATGGCAACACACTGCTTTTCTTGTAGAGCTGGACGGAGAAAGGCGCAGAGATGATTTTACAGGCACTTTCAGAGGGCACTCACACATGCCTAACTGTAGTCAGGTACTGGGATCAGATGCATAAGTCTAAAAGGCTTCACACATTCGTGTATTTTTAAGTTTTCTCATGTGCAAAAATATTTAGGAATATGAGATATGGACACTGAGTTTACAGAATTAACTGAGTCTCCCTTGCATTAGAAATTCCTACGGAGTAGTTAGAATCCCTAAATATTTGCCAAGGACAATGAGGTCTTTCAATGAGGGGTGAATTGGAATTCAGAGTAAACATCCTATCACTGTATGTTTAGAGTATATCTGTAGAATGAAGGGATTCTTGTGGTTAAAGCAGCAACGAGGGTCGTAGGACCTGTGTTCAGTCCTCGGCCTTGCGGCAAATTTCCTTGGAGAGCACGGCCATTGGTCTTCCTGAATCTCTGCTTCCTAGCTGCAAGTACATGTGACCATAGCTCCTTTCTTCTCCTTTGCATTGGTACTATCGAAATCATATTATAAGCAATTTACTTACGGCTTTCTCACACTGAGATTAAACTATGTTCACTAGCCATAGTGGCCATGGCTTTGACCTTTAGGCAGCTGGAGAACTTTCTGCAGGTTTTTTGGGCTTCCTCAACCTTGTGCTGCTCCCATCAATCTTCTCCCTTTCCTTGCACTTCCCCATGGCACGTCTACACCATGCGGGAAGGGGAGTAGATCCTGGGGATAGTGCCAAGGGAGCTGGTGCAAAACAAGTGGAGAGTGTCTGGGACTGTAAACAGTCTGACCCTTATGGGCTACGAGGACAAGGTGCGATACTGATCTAAATGCAGGGGGTGGATAGTCGCACAGCTATGCAGCCCCGACCACATGCTAAGGAAACGTGGGCCACACTGACCACTGTCAACAGGAGACAGAAGAGGAAGAAGGGGCTAAAACCTCTGGTGACTTCCAGTAACTTCGTGCTTCAGTAAGTCCAATCTTTCAGCACGACCTAACCCACCACAGCACCTTGCTGTTATAAATAAACTCCTCCTGGGGTGCACTCAGTCAACCACAACTTGTAGACGGGAGTGTCAAGTGTACAAGGACTCTTCTCTGAGTCTCACCGCATGCCTGTTTTTCTTGTTCTCTTTTCCTCTTTCTTCCCTTATAGTTCAATTCTCCTCTTTTTCTTTCCATTTACCTCTCCATACCTTCTAAAGGCAAACTTGCCCTAAGAAAGCAGAGCTTCCTCTAAGTTATACCATGTTGCTCATGGGTTGATGACTTTATTTTTCTTCCCTGACTTTTCTCTATCCTCTTATTAGAGAAAAGCTCTACTGGGTCACAGCTTTCACATGCAGCCTAGAACCATCACAATAAAGAATAAACTCTTGATAGCCAAGACTTTGGCAAAAACTCCATCTGACAGCCTAGATCTTAGGCAACTATCCAGACAGCTGTCCACTCAGGCTACTGAGTGTGCTATGAACTTACTTTAGAGACCCATTACTCGCAAATCAAACAATAAAACCAGCATTACTTTAACATAAATTTGCTTTTTGTTTATTCATCCTGCCCATGGAGAAGCTAATGCAAATGATTTAAGAATTCTGATTTTTTCCTGCAGGGAATAACAAAGAATCCTTCTCGAAATGTACAATTTGCATTGTCATATCCAATGTGTTCCCTTGGATTATGATAGTGCTGACCGTAATTTTTGTATGGTTTCCAAAAAAAAAAAAAAAAAAAAAAAAAGGAAAAGAATGCATTTCATTTAGGGTTTACATTCTCTGCTAAGAAATAAATGTTTCATATTTCTTGAATAGCAATACATTAAGAAGAAACAACTGTAAAACACATCCAAGCAATGAAAAAAAGAACTGGCTGCTACAGTAGCAGGAATCATATTTTGGCTTGAAATAAATACATCTAGCATTACAGGTGCCAAAGCTGACTGTGAACTTACATCTCAAGCTTCATAGTAGTCTACAGGAATCCTGCACTCTTTTTTTTTTTTTTTTTTTAAGGAGAACCCAATTCATTAACATCAGGGAAAATGACGATTATTTCAGTTAACTAACCCATAATTTTCAGAGTGAGTTTTATGAATAAGAATACTGAATGGGGACACAGTCAAATGCTGCAAGTCTTCCTTGCATAGTTGGTGGGATTTGGTCCGAATCATGAGCAGCATCAAGAAAGGGTGAAGAAAAAGCAAGTTTGAAATAATGCACAACACCGAATCGAAATATTAGAGAAAGGTATCCAGTTCTTGCTTCCAAACTTCAAGAAGAATGTGGAAGCCCTACAAAATGTCTGAGTAATATGATACATGCTTAATACTGCTATTAACAGATAACCAGCTCAGCATTTCAAAGGCCTGGAGAGCTGTCCTTATAATCCCCCCGACTGGCAAAGCCGGTGACCTAGGGAAGACTCAGCTGTTTGACCTTTCATCAATCCCTGAGCACCCTCCAGCAATGCTAAAATTCAGATCATTTCACTACCTTCAAATTCTAATAGTTGACAGTGTGTTTGCGCTTTGTTATGATCTTGTCATTCAAAATCCTTCATAAAACCTGCTTTCCAAATACTGAAAGTTTGTCTAGAGTTACTCATTCCTATCAAGCCCTCCACATATTTTGACGTGTTTCAGTTAGGTCCTGCAAGGAAAGCAATTCTCTAAACTAAATCTATTCCCTGTGAAACTTAAATTGTGTCTTTTAGGACAACAACTGTGTTCTCACTGCCAACGATGAGATTTTTGCACTAGTTTTAGCAGCAGCAGGATAACATGTAATGTTAACGTTTATACATACTTTCAAATGCTTGTTTTTGTAAGCAGGTTCATCAAATCCATCATGGGATTATGCAGATGAGTAAAAGTAGGCAGAGTAGTGTATCAGTGTTTATAGGATTAAATCCAGAGATTTTAAGCATATAAAAAGCAATCTCTGCCTATAGCCAGTATATGGACAATATAGAGCTGAATGCAGGAATAATACCAGCAGTTGATGCTATATTTTTTCCAAACACCAGCACTGCAGGCTCAAGATCTAAATTTGAGGAGAAAAATTATAGATCAAAGTTTAAGAATTCAGGAGTCACAGGAGAACAAACGTGAACTTTTTGCAGTGGCTGCAAATCCGTGAATGTTTCAGGTTCACGGTGCACATTTCTGAAAACAAAAACTCAATAGTTTCCCACTGCTCTCAGCACAAGCAGTGCCTGATGTTTGCTTCACTGTTCACTGAATTTGAGAATGACAGAAGCATGTTGACATTTTGTGCCACACGTACGGAAAGAAACAGATCATCTCCCCCCTGAAAGGCGCTTTATTTTACGTGAGAAAAGACAAAACTCCAAGCTCCACATCAAATAAATCATACAATAAGAACATTATTTTTAAAGGGAATGAGTATTTTGTAAATTAATATTAAATGACGCCTGAGCAGCAAATATAGAAATTAGAATATTCAGGATCTCGCAGCAAGCTGACACTGAGTGGAGGAGTTTTGGTAACCAAGCTGCCTTAAATCTACAGCCTGAGAGAGAGGAGGGGAAAAAAAAAGCTTCATCAAAATTTAATATTCATGCATTTGGGACCCTTTCATTGTTACAAAGCTGATTAAGGCCAATGGTGAAATCCTGGGTGCTTCATTTACTCCTTTCCTCCTGCCAGAATAAAGGAGGAAAAAATTCAAGCCAGTAAAGGAAGCTGGCAGCGTTTCAGGGGAGCTCCTGCCCTGCAGTTGCGGGAGGAAGCCGTCCTACCAGGCACGCAGACCCATAGAAGGGAACTGAAGGGATATTAGTAATTCAAATAAGGGGCAAAAGAGACAGAATAAAATTAAAACGTGCACAATTACTCTCTAGCAAGCCGGTGACAATGTATAATCTGGCAGGACGGAAGGGCTGATGATTTGCTTGCAGAGACGTGGACAAAGCTTTTTTTTTAAGAAGTCACACAGCTAAAATCACTGTACTGTTAGACAGTGACTCATGGGAACAAAGCCGACAGCACTATCTAGGATCGCGTTGCTGGTGCCTTTTAATCACCACGCTGGTACAGTTTTCCCTCACTCTGACCTAGTTTAACTAGTTCAGAAAGCTTAATAGGCATTGCTTCTTACAGCCCTGCTAGCAAGACCTAAATATATACAACAACTTCTTTTGTGAATGAAAATTACTGATTCATGGCCCGTTACACATCATGAATCCAGAGACACAACAGCGAAGCCAACGCGCCGGAGCTTTACACGGCGGCATCTGAACTTGTCCTCCTGCACTTGGAAAACATCCATGTCGGCAATCAGAAACCGCCTCCAGAACAGTGCGTCCCGGAATAGATACCCACAGCCCAGGGCTCTCGGGAAGGGCAGGACAAACCTACTAAGGAATTAAACACAGGTAAAAATTTCCTTGTGGAAAAGCTGCTAAGTGGGGCAGGAAATGCTCTTTGTTCCTGTGAAAGGTATTAATGAGAATAGGGCATTTGCAAAAGCTTTTCCATAAAAGTTTTGTGTTTTAATTGACAGACTGCAAATGAAGAATTTTTACTCTCAGGCTTTCCAGTGAAAAGAGAGAAGTTGCCAGCAACCCCTACTTCCAGTAGAGGCATCCCAAAAACTTTGCGAGGAAAGCTTTCTCAAAGACAAAATGAGGAGTTTCAGGTAGCTGGACAAAAAAAAAAAAAAAAAAAAAAAAAAAAAAAAAAAAAAAAAACCCAAAGCAGACCACCAGGCAAGCTCGGGAGTGAACGTTTGCTCTGTAAAACCCAACTTTGCAACTTTCAGTTTATTAACATGAGAGTATCCCCTATTTTTATCTACAGCTACCACCTTCTGCGAGTCACAGCTGCCAAGAAAGGTTAAAATACCTTAACGGTACATTCCCCTGCAGCACCACAGGGAGCAGAAGTCGTATTACTGTAATTCATAATTCAGAACTCATATTTCCTAGGACAACATCAGAAATATCGTTTCAGTCACAACAACCGCTTCACCGCTAGCGCGAGCGGGTGACAGCGCAACCCGAGCTGGAAGCGGCCGCCCTGCCTGTGCGAGGAGACGCGCAGGCCGCCCAGGCGGCCCTGCCCTCGCCTCAGGCGAGCGCCCGCTCCCTCAGGGCACAGGGCAACCACAGCCGCTGCGCGCACTGGTGCCACCGCCACGCGGATCGCGAGCGTGAGGGCTCTGTGCAGTGTGGGAGGAAGCCAGCGTGGATCCTGCAGAGCCCAACGTGGCCCCTGAGCTGGCCGTGTTGACATCTGGGGCACGCGCTGCTTCAAGTAGGCAGTTGGTGACCATTGTACCATTGGGTACATGCCCCAGCACCAGGGCTTCCCAGGAGAATTCAGATGAGATAAAGACGCTTTCTCCCTAAACCAATTCGGATTTATTTACCTGTCCTGCTTAACCTGCCTGATGAGGATAGTACCCCACTGCCACGTTAATACTTATACAGCACTTGGACAGCCTTTACCAAAAGCGAGCATAGAATTTCAAGCAATGGTTATTACAGAATTTCCTCTGCCGTTGCTAAATAACACCTAGTCATTAGAAAACATATTTAACAGATTCAACATACGCACAAATTAGCTTCAACAAAAAATATTTTTGGAAACCAAGCACTTCCCTGGAGTAAACAGGAACAACACATGATTTTCAATTACTTCAAAATAATGTAACATGTAAACACAACAAGGATTTCCTATTTTTCATTTTGTCCCTTCTTAAGCATCCTATCTCATGCATCTCCCTAAAATGCAAGCAAGCACTTACAGCCATGTCTTTTCGCCCTCCCTCCACCTCTCAAGGTCACCATCAGACCCTCTTGCTCCACTACAGAAGTGAAGGGCTCTTTTGCTCAAAAGGCTGTGCAGGGGCACCAAAAAGCCAAATTTCCTCCCACTGACTTTTCCTCCCACTTTTTCACCCAGTAGCCTTTTCCGTGCAGCAGTAGTCCTGTGTCACACCACACTGCTCTCCGCTGAGGATGCCAGATTAGCCACACAGTAGCATCTTTACACTAGACCAGCATCCTGCTGGATGCCCCACATCCTCAGTTGCTTAGCTTCCCTATTGGAAAGGACTGGTGGAGTAGACAGTGAGCACACTGTTTATGAGCATATAATTAATCTATATGTTCATACAGCCTTATACATGTGTACAGCCATAAGAAAATTGTCTTATCGTTGTCAGCACCTACAATAAGAAAAATAGCAAAATTTTAAAACACGTTACTCCCGGTCTTTAGAAGAAACAGATTAAATATGCATATATATATATATAAATCTGATTTGGGTATCCATCTGGGTAGTGATAGATATTTGTATAGGACAAACAAAGGGATTTTAAAATAGAAGAAATTTTACACGTGCACCTAACTATATGAAGTTAATATTCTTTATTCTCATCCTGGGTGAGCACATTAGCAAGAACCGACTCTAGGTCTCCTTTCCTCCGCTCACACTATGAAGGGTGAAACAGCGGGTGCATTTTGAGGGGTCACACACACTTTTTCCCTTGCAACTCTTACACTGCAGTGCGGTCCTGCTTTCATTAGGGAAGGGGCCCATCTCGCTAGCGTCGCTCTGTCTGCAAGGAGAGCGGCTGCCTCACAAGGCAGCCTCGTTTTCTTTCAGTCTCATCACACCACAGAGTCTCCCCTTTCCCTCCTCCTCCTTCATCAAATGTAAAAGCGAGTTGTTGTTTGTGTATAGCATGCACATTAGCACAGATAAACTGCTCGCTGAGTGTAATGATTAATGATTGAATAGTGCAGTTGTTGCAAAAATAAGTCATGCAGTGAAGAGAGATCTGAAGATTATATCTAACACCAGGGGATGGCTTATTAATCTTACTTCTTGAAGAATTCGTGAGTAAATCATTCTCCTTTATTAATGATATTTCACTTTGCTCCATGAGACATCTTTTATACATCCAGAAGGGCAATTATCTGTTTAGGCCAGGAAACAATATTAGTTACAGACGGTGCTTGAATGTTTGATCTAAGTCACTTAAATAAAAGAGGGAAAAAGAAGGAAGCACACTCCAAAGACCAACCCCAAAGAGGACTGCATTTAAGGAGGGGGTTTTTGGTTCCCCACAATCTGGAAATGACACATTACGTGAGTTTTTAAGTACCAAGTATTATGGAGTTTGCATACTCAAATGATGATATAACAACTGAAAGAAAATTACATTACTTTTATGTCTTCTGAGCCTGAAAGAATTCTATGTGCCATGGTTAAACATGTCTGAAATGGTTTATTAATATGAAAGTCTTTCAAAGGGAGATCTTAAATTCTTGATCACAATGAGATATTCAAGACAGAAAAAACGGAGAGTCTATAATTTCAAAATATATATCTTTTCTATGTTCTCAACTCTCATTTCTTCTTGTTGCCTATCATCCGCTATCCACCATAAGACTGGAGGATTTAAGGAGAGAACCAGGACACCAATTTAATAAGATTATTGTAAAAACTATAACAAAAATTTACGTAGATCTAAATGGAAATCTATAAATCATCTCCAAAAAAAGCTTCATTAACTACTTTTAAGGATCTTAAATATGGAAATTATAAACTTAAATTATTACAGAAATTGCATTAGGTAAGATGGCTTGGACACACAAGTGATTTGCAGATTCACTAAACTTTGACAAATACATATTTTACTGTAGATTTCAAAATATTGCTAATCTGAGTTACAGCTTTCTTTTAATCTAATATGGAAGTGCAGTAGCTTATCAAAAAAGACGTTCATTAATGAAAGGCAGCATGATCAGGACACACGGGAGACCCCTGAGGAGGAGGAATTTACACATTATTTTCCAAATACAAATGAAGGCCAAATTATTTTCCGAATAAAAGCAATGGTCCTTTCCTGTGTCCAGATACACCTGCAGGTACGGGCAGGTTTCCCAGAGACCCTGCAGCCTCCAGGGGCTGCTATTTGACGTATCCAGCTCGCCAGGCCGTGCAGGGAGATCCGCGGTACCTGGGATGCACACGCATGGGCTGCACCAGCCCCGCTTTGCTGGGCACCATCGGTCCACGGCTACTGCCAGAGACTCCTTTTTCGCTCAAGGATATAAAATAGCATTTACAGCAAGGGACTTATAGAGGAATCACCCGTGGATGTGTCTATTAGGACCTATTAGGTTTGGGGAGATATGAAATGGCCTCCAGACTGCCTTAAATATCTATTCATTACACTTTTATAAATAACAAATATGATATTGTTGTAAGTCATGTAATAAACGTAATTTATCTAATAAGACTTTCCAAGGATTTTCAGAGGCGTACATTTCAGAGATTTCAGATTTTGATCCCAACTTTTTAATTGAGAACTTTCTTACACTATGGAGACTCATTTTCTATGCCATCATTGCAGCAACATACAGGGAGCATAGGAAGCATTTTTTTTTTTGGCAATTCTAGCCCAGGCAGCTCTACCTCAAAGCTGAAAACACAAAAGTAACCATACAAATGCATTTTGTATCAGAGCCAGGGTCTGAGGACAGTCTATTTGCAGGAATTGGCTTCAGGTCACGTGCACTTTATTTGTGTCTAGAACACAAAATGATGCAAGGATTCTTTTTCCCTAAACTTCCAGATTTTATCAAGATCGCCTTTTGCTAGATCATTTAAGAGCTGAGCCTTATATTGCACGATGTCAGTAATTTTCAGGGAATACCATGCAAACTACTCCAGTTTAGCCAACACTGTCCAAAATCTGGGGAACTGGGATTTGTTAAAAATGAACCTTTTGCACTTCTGGGTATAAAAATTTAAAACAAACATTTTGACCTCTGCTAGAGCATAATTCCAATGCCACCAAAGTGAATTACACTGCATAATACCTGGATTCAGCCTGCACTGCAGCTACCTCACGCAAAGAGTTTGTATACGAGGCAGTGCAGGCATCATCCTCAGCACCAGCCTTGGGATCTCCCTTGGACAAAGAAAAGCATGCAAGAAAAATTAATATCCAAACCCTTATTGCATAAACACAGGACTCTACTCAGGGTCTGTAACAGAGCTGTAACCGTTCCCAGTATTTTTAGAATAAATGTAAGAACTGGAACAGCACGCTGATAATAATATTGTATTTTCTTGAGAGGTACCCCCAGCTTCTTGCAGCCTGACCAGTGCTGCTGGCCTGACCTGCTTCCACCAGAGTCTTGTTCAAATAGGTTATACCAAAATAACCAGCACTTAGGGATGAAGAGCAGTTGAGAGTGACTCAATCAGCATTTTTTCTCTTGCTGATTTTTTTTCTTCTTCTTCCTTAAGTAATTAAAAAGTGTCTCTGGAAAAGCAGTACGTACAGTATGTCATAAAGTCTCTCTGAACTACCTATATTTACCCCTGAAAGTGAATTCTTTATAAGACCTAGGATATCAAAGAAACGAGGGATCAAAGTAGTTTTAATAAGCAACCCAGTGTTTGTAGAACCTGCACTTTCATGTATCATGTTTTGTTCAAGTTCTTAATTTCGGTTCCTCACCACAGAAGGCACTTAAGATAACTATCTATAACCATATTGTCATGTTGAATCCTTTGATTATTTAACATGTACACCTTAGTGAAACAAAAATGCCTTTTTTCCACATAATATTTGGACTTCATTGTATTTTCTTACATAAAACATAGATTTGATTTGTCTGATAGTTAGAGCATATAGGAGCATCACTTTCTTTAGTATTTCTATTATACATTAATACAGCTTGATTTTATATCTGCTCCCATGCATTAACATGGTCTGTAACACTTTGACCCTTCTTTCTTTAAATTTCAGAATAAACACATAACAAAAGGCCGTAAAAGCAACAGAAAATAAAGGTAGCTGGGTCTTGAAACCAGAGGTTTACATGTGAACACCAGCATGCTCTTTAGCATAATAAAAATCAATCTTTTAACTTTTTTTTTTGAAAACAAAACTACGCTATGTTTACAAATTTTTTTGTGGTGAAAACAAACTTCTTAAAAATATATATATATATATTTGATCTATAGTGCTGCTAAAATTGTCAGCAGAGAATGAGAATTACTGCCGTCTGAGTTAAAAGCAGACAAAAAGAATGGAGGAATACAAGAGCAGACTGTACGCTAAGAACAATAAGGACAAATGGATCTGGTAGCTATTCCAGCTACACATCTGGATATAAAACTTTTTATTTTGCTCTGAAAATTACTGTACTGTCAGTTTGGAATCTGAATGAAAGAAAAGTTAAAAACCTTAACAGAAGCATACTGCAAGGTAAGAAAAGTAGACAGACCCTGTTTTTATTTCTTTCTTTTAGATTTTTTTTTTTTTTGACACAGTCAGGAAGTCCGAGGTTGCTGGACTCATTT